>NC_141991.1:174132296-174285745 GCF_049901715.1 Pseudonaja textilis
ACAGAGGGCACTGCCGACAAGGCATATAACTATGAAATCCAACCTAATCAGAGATCCAGAGTACGTATTACATTATGTTGATTGGCACACGAGTAGCAACAGAAGAGGCAAATCAAAGTAATGTACATACTAGGGCCTTGTATAATTTGACCAGTTCACTTTCAAGTTCTTCTGCCAATCAAAGATTGAGAAAACATGACCTATAGACATGTCACATAGGTTTAGCTTTTCTGTCCAAGATAATTCCTATGTGAGATTATGAACATAATGGGGATTTGCTCCTAAAAACTGCCAAGTTTTTGTGTAGCAAATGCAGGAGAGTAATCTACCAACAAAATGTGATGATATTAATGTCTAGATGCCTAATGCCTGACTAATGTCTCTCTACTCACTAGGTCACCAAGTAATTTTATCCAATTAAGAAGCCCCTCTCTTTGCTTAAGTAGTTTATTGGCATCGTCAAATATCTAAGAGAAAGCCAGCACGACAATATATCTTATACCTTTGGTGTCAATGAGTGAAGTCTTTCCTTGACTTCTGTAAGTTGCCCTGGCCATCACCTTTTCTGAATGAAAATTCTGGTTGGGGAATGTGCTGGTTTTTTGTTTTATTTTAGTTTTAAATAAATTTTAATACTAATTGTTCAGGCTTGTTGATTTGTTTTACAGTTTGGATCTAGCTGACAAGCTGGTTGGATGACAAAATGCAGATTCACTCTTTGGAGACGAGTTATGTTTTATTTGCCCAATATGAAGGCTGTTTTCTATGAATTATCTGTAAATGTGGGGGATGGAGAGAACCAACTCTCATTCAGATAGAAACTGATAAAAACAAATAAGTGGAAGACTGACGTTCCTGTTGCAAAATCTTGATTCTTAAAAACTAACCATAATTGGGATGGCTGCTTGCCTAGTTAACTTTTAGCCTTCAAAGTAACTGATGCCTAACCAGGGCTTTTTGGTTATCTTCATTCATTTTTATTCTTCTCTTTACAGTATAACTGTTCTTTTTCCTTCCCCATCTTCATTTTTCCAGTTAATCCATGGATAAAATGGATTTCATCACAGAATCAGCCTTCTATGTGATGATTCAGCAGAGTATGAGGTGTTTTTTTTTTTAATGACCCTGTAATCCCATGCATCAGGGTAGAGTTGGGACAACTGAATGGAACTGAGTGTTTATTGGACAGATGCCCTTCCTGACACCTAAGTGGAGTTCACAGCAGACAATTACTCATTGCTCCCAGAGACAGAATCATCTCCCATTACCTAGAATTGAACTCATAGCCTCCTGATTATGAGGCGAGAGCTCTACCTCTAGGCCACCAAGCTGCTCCAGCAGAACATATTAGATTCATCATCATTATTTTAGACATTGTCTATCCACTGCAAGTTGAAGGCCTCTTCTGCATGTTTCCACCCAATATGGTCCTGAGCTCTTTTGCCAATTGGCCCCGTAATACTTGCTGATGTCATCAATCCATCTTGTTTTAGGGATATGAGATTACTATACATTAAATCAATTACTGGCTCACCTTGGACAGTATCACCTCAAGTACTTCATACCCAGAAAATAAAAAGCCTTCAATATCGTCAGAAGTAAAGAGACGATTCTCTATTGCAGGGGTAGTCAACCTTTTTATACCTACCGCCCACTTTTGTATCTCTGTTAGTAGTAAAATTTTCTCTAACCACCCACTGGTTCCACAGTAATGGTGATTTATAAAGTAGGGGACAAAACCCCTACCGCCCACCATGAAAGCTGGAACGCCCACTAGTTGGGGGTAGGGACCAGGTTGACTACCGCTGCTCTATTGAGTGGGCATCTTGCAGCTTGTATGTGTACCCTAGCACTCTTAAGACAGTCCTGTTGAAATTCAATGGCAAAATACCATGTTTCAATAGCTATTCTCTTATTATATATTGCGTATAAGTACATCCTCAACCTGAAATCACCAATTTTTTTGCCTAAATTTGGTGGAGAGTGTTACCAAAAGGAACTGGAGTGGGAGTCAAATCACTCTCATCCCCACCTTTAGCATTCTTGGGTAAAGGCCCCAAAGCATCATTGAAAGCCTAGGGAGTTTTATTGGTAGGGGATTAAGGGAGGGAAGGTAGTTGTTTGTGCATTTCACTGAATTTATTAACTCATCCCAATCCCACAGGATGTTGTGAGTATATCATGTCAAATGAGAAGAAAGCCAAGAACATCATAATAAATTAGTCAATTGGAATAACTGAAGCGCTCTCCCAATATTACAAAGGGCAAATATAAGCCCCAAAGAAAACCCAAAAAATGTGCCCACAAGTTTAATCAGCGGGAATCAAAACTATGTTCAAATGAAAACAGTTTAAATCTATTTCCAGGACTGCGGCAAGTGGGGGCTGTACTTTTGGAGGGAGGGGGCAAAGAGTATTCCACAAAGTGAGGACTATACCAAAGAAGTTCTGCTGTCTCATTCCTGCCTTGTTGGATCTCACGAGGGGAGGGTATTTTCAGAAGGCCTTCTCTCAATGACTAAACCAAATGGATAGATAGTCTGACATATCCTGGCGTACTCTAGAACGGGAATCGATTGCCTCCCAAAGCCAGACATTCCTATTTCCCACCATTCCATTCAAAAAGTGCGAAACCATACTGGGCTCTCATTCTTTAGTTAGATCTTACACAATAGCTCTTTAGCTATAGTATGTACATGGATATACAAACATCAAAATCCCAAACTGTCCATATCTAAGATCAATTTACAGACAAGTCTGTTCGCCAGAATGAGGGAGGGGGAGAACAATCCCACAAAGCAAAAACAAGAGAGAACCATGGCAATTTATTGAAGACAATGCCCTTTGAAAAATGCCTATGAAAATCTTATTTTCATAGCAAAAGAATAGACAGTAGCATCCAATAAAACCCTGGGCCACTGTTTGACAATATTCTGGTCAACCAAAAAGTCTTCCCTGAAACAGTGGTCTCCAAAACTTAGTTCTGGTCCAGAATTGCTTCCTTCACTGCACAGAAAATGTTCAAAGCGAATCAGGCTCATACATTTGAGTGTGATCCAGTTCCCATCTATGCAACAGATTGCAAAGAAAGCACTGACCAAATGCTGCCAACAGGTACCGTTTGTGCTTACCCTAATATTAAAAATTCTCCAGGCAATGTGTCAAAAAAGTGCCCTTGTCTCGAAGCAGCATCATGATGTAATCGGATCCAAAATTATGGATGAGACCAAGTATGTGTTTCTGCATTACCAGAACAGATTACATATGATGAAGAGATGAAATATAGTGAAGGTCCCATTTTCTCAATGCCTCCAGTTCCAAGATGTACTTTGTGGGCCATTTTCAGAAAACAGGAGTTAAAGGTTCGGTTTGAAATAGGATGGCTGCATCGCTGTCTTTTTTCTTCAGAAGTAGGAATGCCTTCCGTAGACTACAGCATTCCAGGCGCACAAGCAGACATTAAACTGGGAAATGTGATGATTAGAAAGAAGAGTTTCCTCTTTTATCCAAAACAGAGAAACAATTAGCTTAAAAATCATGAGAAAGCCAACTGAGCTATCCCAAGTGGATTTCCCAGTTTAAATGTTGCTGCCTGGTTTTCGTTCTACGCCAAATGATGACAACACTGATGATTCAGGGACCAATTGAGTATCTGGGCCCCACAGAAAGTGTATTTAATAAGAGTGAGAACTGGATTGGGACTCGGCAGTACTTTAAAAAAAAATGAAGAGAAAAACTAAAAGAACACATACACAAAAAGAATAAACCAAGACGTTCCTTTACAAAGAAGTCAAAATAGGGGGAAACCTAGCTGGCAATAAGCAGTATCCAGCCTGCTGAACAATGGCAGGTATGGGAGCGGATGGCGGAGATCCTCTGGCCATACGTATGTGGACACATCAACCAATGTAGATCCGGTGGAAGTCATTGGCTCCAAATGCAGCATTGCACTTGGGACATTTGCGCTGCCGAGTGTCATAGCGAGTCTTCACACATTCAAAACAGAAGACGTGGAAGCATTTGGTGAGCACAGCATCCTTCTTCCGCATGTTGCAGCAAGGGCAGGTCAGGCGAGCCTTCGGGAAAGATGGGTCAGAGTTTAAGAGCAGGTGTCAACAGACAAGTCCTCCCCTTTTGGTCTATGGGGGAGAAAATGTTCATTCTTCATCTGGAAGAATGAACATTTCTTTCCACAGAAGGAAATGTTGTAACTTCTACTTACACAATAGATCTCCCAAATGAGCCACACCTAACTCCGCACTAGTGGCAATTTTTATCTTTCTCCAAACTTACAAAGATATGCACAAACCCACTGAACCCAAGGGTCAATGGACCTCAAATAGTCTACCTTGTAGTCTTTTATCTCCTCCATGAGGATTTCGTCACAGTTGGGAATCATGTCTGGCTTTTTAGTTGTCTCCAGTTTTCTTCGTAGCCGTGAAATATCCTCCTACAGGGAAAATATTAGTTGGGTAGGCCTGTTATCTTCTTGCCTTTCAGATGGCAAAGAAGAATGTCAGGTTCCCTTTATAGCGGAAATAAATCTGGTAAAAGGTTCATAAACACCTACATTTTGGGTTTTACCGCCGCAGAGTTTCACATGAATTACAAAAACTATGTTAAGCTATTATGAAAATGAGAAAGCTGTAGCTCTTCCATTATTATTAGAGCCTTGTAGAAAGAACTCTTGTAGAAGTCAAAAACTGAATTAAAATTGATAGGTGAATTGTAGGAGCTCCAGTTTAGGTGTTCAGCGCCAGCATGGACAACTAACAAAAGCAACAGTGGAAACAACTGAAAATGAGCCATATAATGGTGACCAAGCTATCAAACTAGAGGAGCCAAAATGCTGTCAGAAAACAAGAGGCAGCCATATAATCTGAATGAACGAAACTGGAAATAAAGGCAAATTGTGAGAGGTAGCTAGCCAAGCAAAGGACTGCATGCCGGTTACCTGGGCTCGTTTGAAGTTGAACATGTCTTTTTCCTTTGTTACACTATTTTCTACAATCTCATCCTGGAAGTCATGCAATTTCTTCTGCGCCAGCTCCAATTGGGCCCGAAGGTCATCAGCTAGCTGAGCAGCATCCATAGCCTAAAAAAACAAAACCGTAATATTTCCCTATTCCACTTATTGAAATTTACACAAGGGATCATAGCAGCACTCCACAAGGCAGGATAGAATGGGATTAAATGGAATGTTAGGAAAGGGAGGGAGGAATTGGGGAGAATGATGGGGGAAGAAGAATCAGTCCAAAATACTGTATATACAAATGCACTCTAAGCCCCATCTCCTTATCCTATACCAAAAGCCAGTCAGACAATCTTTATGGAAAGCTCTAGCCAAGAGGACAACCTGCCACCTACCTTATTTTCATCTCAGTGCAAATGCACTTTGCCCAGTTTCCTAGGCTTTTAAAACACTGCACAATGCTTTGTTCCTCCTTTAGTTATTACGATTTCTTCTGCTTCTTCCTTCTGAAAAATTCTTTTTATACTGTGGTGTTTTATTATTAATTTTTTAAACCTGAAGCTGATTTTTAGCTTTTTACAGGCTGCCTTGACACTCTAATTAAGGAGACGGGGTAGAGTGAGGAAATAAATTCTCCTGAGATACCATACAGAAATGAAACCCCGGGCAGAGAAAATTCCCCCATCCCCAGGGATCTATAGACCCAACATCATTCCTATCTTCTGACGTTCTCTGCAGGCCTTAGAGATTCCACACTCCCCTGCTTTTGAAAATTCAGTGCTGGAGGATTTCGATTGAAGGCCAGGAGAAAAGAAAATTAAAAGTAATTTTGGAAAACGGGTTACTTCTCCCAAAAAAACTAAAAAAACCCTGCACCAATTAAATAGGCACTTTTGTCTCAGCAATTGCTATTTTTGTCAGAAGTGTTAATTGTTGTCCAGAAATGGCAAGAGAGAAAAGATCCAGAATTCTTGGCCTAAGGTTCACTCGAATCCTCGACTAATTTGCTGATCTATAGATTAGGGCAGCCCTAAATGTCTGGTCAACGGGCCCTGCAGTTCATTCTCATCTAAGAATTGAAGACACAGAACTTTGGTTGACACAAAATTATAAACTAGCATCATATTATTTTGTGCATGTGTATTAACAACCAATGCTAATGCAGTAACCAAAATAGCAAACTCTCAAAACATTATTTTCAACTTTCTTCTTCTCATGATATTCAACTCCACCTCAGCAGATTCTGTTTTTCATTTATCCTCACCACCTTTTTTTCTGGAAACCTTTAAACCAGGCTTGTCCAACCAGCGGCCCACGGGCCGCATGCGGCCCAGGTCGCCTCGTAATGCGGCCCAATGCCCACCCCAACCATCGTGCCACAGCCAGCGATAAGGAGGAGGAGAGGCAGGTGCGAGGCGGGGCAAGGCGAGCGCCGGGCCAAGCAGCAAGAGAAAAGGCGGGCGCCGTCAGAGCGCCACCTCCTGCTGTTACCGCCGCCGCCGCTTCTGCCCCTGCCACCGCTGCTGCTTCTGCCCCCGCCACCACCCCCGCCGCTTCTGCCCCGCCGCCACCCCCGCCGCTTCTGCCCCGCCGTCACCCCCGCCGCTTCTGCCCCGCCGCCACCCCCGCCGCTTCTGCCCTGCTACTGCTGCTGCTTCTGCCCCCACCGCTGCTGCTGCCCCGCCGCCGCCCTTCTTCTCCGCCGCTTCTGCCCCCGCCGCCACCGCTTCTTCTCCCGCCACCGCTGCTGCTTCTGCCCCCGCCGCCGCTGCCCCCGCGGTGGGGGCAGAAGCGGCGCGGTGGCGGGGAAGAAGCGGCGGCAGCGGCGGGGGTGGTGGCGGGCAGAACGGCGGCGGCAGAAGCAGCAGCGGCGGCGGGGGGCAGAAGCGGTGGCAGGGGCAGAAGCCTTCCCCGCCGCTGCTTCTGCCCCCGCCGCTGCTGCTGCTGCTTCTGCCTTCCAGTCCTGCCTCATCCAGCCGGGCTATTTGCAGGAAGAGAGGTAGGCGTGAGGCAGGCGAGCTTTCCCACCCCCCAAATTTGGCCGGAAAATAAACTGTGATAAAAAAACCGTGATAAAAATAAATAATTTTAAATAAACAATTAATAATAAATAATAAAAACATCTCACTAACTTTATTTCCAAATAAATTTAATATGTTAACTATGTTTTCTATGGTTTTTGGGGATGATCGGGTATCGTTACTGTTATTTTATTTTATGTGCGGCCCAAATCAAATTTTCATCTTCTAATGTGGCCCAGGGAAGGTGAAAGGTTGGACACCCCTGCTTTAAACCTTCTAATTATTTACATCAGACTCCATTGATCTTTTTTAAAGTTCAATTTTTCCCCCAACACTTCTTTTTCTCCATGAAATCACTTTGTAGCATTGCTTTTTCTCCTAATTAACAAATCATTTGTGATTTCTCAGCATTTCCTTAGGAGGGAAGAGAATTATCTGATCTAGTTAGCCTATCTCTCTCTATGGAGAGATACATTTCCAAGGATTCAAACAATTGGAATAGCTGTTTTTTTATTTCGAGGCCAACCTAAGTCTCTCAGGCTTTCAATAAAAAAATTCTTCTGTCTTCTAGGGAAATCTGTTTGTTTGTAAAATAGAAATGTTTGCAGCTGTCAATCCATTCCACTCCCCCTCTTGGTTCATATTTCATAAATAGATATATACGTAGTCTTAGCTTGAGGATCAATGCTGAATGACCGTTCAAAGTTGTAACAGTGCTGAACAAACGATAGTAATGACCAGCTCTTTAAATTATAGTCATCATAGCACACATACCCCACCCAGTCACGTGATCAACAGACACTCGACTGTCCACCCACATTTACAACTTCAGCGTGTACTTTAATTCCCATCTGCGTACTTCTCCATCTCAACCAGGCCTGTCCTTTTTGCCATCCTGCAACCCACAACTCCCGATGCCCCTGCCTCCATGCGTTCCACCAACATCTGCTGGGCCCTTTGTTGACACTAGGCGCATTTTGACAGCAGCGGGAGGAAGAAGATAACAAGGTTGGCTGGGTTGATCGTTTAGATGGCAGCAGCAGAGTACATGGTGGCCAAGATGACAGAGATTGGCGGGGGGGAGGGGGAGGACAGGTGCCAGGTAATTGAAGCGCACAAGTTGTGATAGGGGAAGCTGAAATGGAGGTGAGCCCGGCAGGGCAGTGGAGCTTCTGCCCAAAGGCAACTGGCTGGGCTTAGCTGGAAAAGAGGCAGCAGGATGGAGCTGGCAGTTTGTGCAGGGCAGAAGTGTGAAGTCCTTATCTAACAATGGAGCAGTCCTTGCCTAATGACAAATCAGAGCTACTAAAACTGCTGTTGCCAAGTGATGCCATTATGTGCTGCTTCACCTAACAACCACTATGCTTAATAACAGAATTCCAATCCCAATTAGGGTTGCTAAGTGAGGACTATCTGATTTGCTTACTATACACAAAATTAATCTTAAAAGCCTTCAGATTGAGTATTTGAGAATCCAAGTTCGGGGTTTATAGCTGTGAAGAACAGAATTTTTTCCCCAGTTTCCATTGCCCTGGAATTGCAGGGTCTTTATCTTACACCAATCTCTTAAGGCCAAAGCACCCTTCACTCAACTGAAGGGTTTCTAAGGGGATGGGGCAATTTCTAGGTGGAAAATTCAAAGTGACTGCTCATTTCTATAGATGGCTGGATTAAATATCTTCCAGGTGATTCTTATTTAGCATAAGGCTGATTGACAGAAGCCAGTTCAGGATGGAGTTCCATCTAGATTTTGGTCAGGTTACACCTAGGAATATCCTTTCCTTGGAGAACTGGTTAAGCAGAAGGAAGAGGAAGCCTGGATAGTATTTATCATGGTGCCACTGCTCATATTATTATTTGTGGATCTATTCCAGGGGTGGGATTCAAAACTGTTAACAACTGGTTCTGTGGGCGTGGCTTAGTTGGTGGGTGTGGCTTGTGGTCATGTGACTGGGTAGACATGGCTTGATGATCATGTTACTGGCTGGGCGTGGCCAACTCAACATCACTCACATTGAGACACGCATCTCCTCGCCTAGCCTCTCGTGACTGTGGGGATGCTGCAAAAGTCAAAAGTGTGAAAAACGGTCATAAGTCACTTTTTTCAATGGTCACTCCACATAAGCGAAGTACCAGCAAAGGAGGGGAAAAAACTCCAGAGAACTTCCAGAGACAGGAAATCTAGTCCTGCCAAGAATGTAATAAGGGTTAACGGAGAGGCAGTTTCTGTAAGCAACACCAGAATGTTTCCTTCCTGCCTTCCTTACAGGATGAGGCCAGTAATTTCGTCTAACAACCGGTTCTCCAAACTGCTTAGAATGTTAACAACCAGTTCTAGGTAATAGATACGAACTGCTAGAATCCCACCTCTGATCTATTCCTGTTTTTATTATACATAAAATGCATAATAGGTATAAATGTATACCTATTATGCATTTATTATACAAACCTACATTTGTGGATCTATTCCTGCTTTTATTATACAAGTTAGTTTGACTCTCGTTACTTTTATTTTTTTAAGTCTCCTTCACAAATGTAAAAACAAGAAACCTTTCCCATGCAAAGGTCTGCTTTTTCTTCAAGTGAGTCTTCTTCCCTAGCTCTCATTTTATATTCTTTCAAACAACCCTGCAGTGTAAGTTAAACCTGAGAGCTACATGAGCTTACTTTATACCCAAAATTTATGTTGCTCAGTGAGAGATTAAGTAGGTATTGCCCCATTTTAGGACTTCCCTTGTCCCATTTATTAAATGAATCACTGCAGTTATTAAATTAGTAACACCGTTGTTAAGTGAACCTGGTTTTCCCATTGACTTTGCATGACAGGAGGTTGCAGCTGGTGATTACATGCAACCATCATGAATGTGAGTCAGTTGTCAAACATCTGAATGTAAATTACATGACCATGGGGATGCTGCAACAGTCATAAGTGTGAAAAATAGTCATAAGTCACTTTTTCAGTGCCATTGTAATTTTGAACGATCACTAAGTGAACCGTTGTAAATGAAGGATCTACCTGTATGTATCTACTTACTTTCCGCTTGTTCATCTCCAGGGCCTGGGTTCGCAGGCCCAGCTCCTTTTCTCCAGTGCCAATGTTGCTTTGTAGCAGATGCTCTTTCTCCTCCAGCTTTCGCACAACCTGCAGCTGGGCATCCACCTTCAAGAGGCAAACACAAGGAAGAGGAAAGCATTCGATTTAGGATTTTTCCTTTGCTCAACTTTTTTACGGTTCTGTCTCTTAGGATTGGAACCTTGAAGTAAACTGAAGAGTTCTGCTTGTTTTATAATGGGAATTTTGATTATTATTATTTTTTTTGCCCATTATGGAATGAGAAACTAAGAACAGCCAATGGAAATCTTCCCTTTAATGGATCCTGAAACATCAGTCATAGCTCACCTATTTCTAAGCAGGGCTACAAATTAAAAGATGCTGAGCCGTGGTGGCACAGTGGATAGAATGCAGTACCGCAGGCCACTTCTGCTGACTGCCGGCTGCCAGCAGTTTGGCAGTTCGAATCCCACCAGGCTAAAGGTTGACTCAGCCTTCCATCCTTCCGAGGTGGACAAAATGAGGACCCAGATAGTTGGGGGCAATATGCTAACTCTGTAAAAGTACTTTTGAGTAAGAGAGGGCTGCAAAGAACTGTGAAGAGGTATATAAATCTAAGTACTATTGCTATTGCTATTTCTCCAGGAATCATGTTTTTACCTTCCATACGCTTAAAAAATGTATTTCAGATTTTAGTCTGCCAAATACATTATGATGAAACCAAAAGGCAACTACGGAAATTATGTCTCCAAAACACAAGAACTTTCTTCAAATGGCTAATTTAGACTTTCATGCCTATGGCCCAGATCATATACTTTTAATATTCTTTATGGTATCAAGGAAGCATTACCCCCCCGCAATTCCCCTGATATAACTTGCATGTTTGCACTTATCAAATTGTTGCCCCCAAATCCACCTAATATCCTGCTTTCCTGTAAATAGTAAGGTTTCTTTCTTCATCTTCCTAGCATTCCTCTACAAAGACCACGCCTGGATCAAAAATCCAGTATTGCTTCAGAATAGCAACGGATCATTTTCTTATGAATTGAAACCCCACCTTTTTTTAAAAAAAATGGCTTCTGAGGCATATAAGGGGCAAGTCATTAATACAGGGATATCACCTGAATGGGTAGGGTTGAAACCTGTAGCCCTTTTCTGAGTGACTACTCAGAATAGTTGCGTGAAGGTTACTGGAGGCTTAATGTTTTGGGGGAGCTGTTTTGGTTTGCGTAAAGCAAAAAAAACATGCCACCAAAAATCGAACATTTGCCACAAAATCTTGGCAGCTTGACATGGGGGTGGGGATGGTCTCAAAAATGGGGCTGAAGTCCCTCGTAGTGATAGGTCATCTGCCCCTATGTAAAAAGGTGCCAGATTACTGCCAAACTGCTCAAAAAATAATGGTTAAAGATGTACACACAACTCAATCTTAAGATGCAGTCTCTCACTGATAACAACTGCACTTTCAACTTATGTCTTGGTCAAAGAATTCAAGACTTCTAGCTTCCCGCTCCACTCTTCTCATTTTCCCCACTTGCCTGTGTCTTCAGGGTAAGGACCTGGTCCGCCAGCTCCTCCTTCTCCTCTTTTAATAGTTTATGGATCTGGTTGGATTTGATGCGTTCTGACATGAGCTTGAAGTTGGCGTCATCTTTTTCCCTCAGCTGTTGCATCAGGCGGATGTTTTGCTCCTGCATGTCTTCAAAGGCCTGGCCTGTCACATCCATTTCAGATAGCAGGGCTTCTTCCTCCTGCAATTGAGAGGGAGATGGTTTCCACCTTTCCTGGACCCACTATGATACACGTCGATAAATGTGTCGGCGCTTGACAGGAGGGGATATAAATGATGACTTTTGAGCGATATCATCATGCGAGCAAATACAGGGAGCGTGTTCTTTAATGACTACAATTGGTACTGGCAACTCGGTCGCCAAGCAAAGTGACCACTAAGTGAAACCGCAACCGTGCTTAAAATCGCACTTCAGCTTGCCTTTGCTTTACGGACCTGCAAAGGTTGTAAATGTAAGGATTGGCTGCATAGCTACCTTTTCATCACCTTCGTAAGCAGAAAAGGCTGCTGTATGAGGCGGTCAGTAAAAAAGGACTATTTTTATATTGCAATCTATGTACAGTATTTACTTCGGACATCAGGACTCAAATATGTAACAGTAGCATCAAATATGTAACCATGGCATCATCGTAAGCATATCATCATTATGGCCTCATCAGTTTGTGATTATGTTTGTGACGAAAAAATAACTATCAGGAGATTCTAGATTTTTTTTTTTTGTTAGTTATTGGCATATAATTTAAACCAATTTATTAATTAACATAAATTATCTAATGTAGTATATCCTGGATTCTACCTTTCTGATACATATAATTTACCACAAATATGCTTTTTCCTAGAGAAGTAGATGACTCCACTTGGACGTGGATACCTGGTGGGGGTATAGTAAGAAGACAGAAAAATATCAACATTCTAAACTCCAATCATCTCTTACCTAGTCACTAAGAGTAAATCAAACCTTTAGAATCCTTGAAGAATAAGACAATCTGCTTGCCTCTCAACTAACTCATTACTATTTCTTACTTGTTTTGCCATGGCTAGTTTCTTCTGCAAGTACTCTATCTGTTCTTCCACAGCCCGGATTTTCCGGAGCGCGTCCTCGTCAGCCATCTTTTTGCTTTCTTTCTTCTCTTTATCCTCCAATTCCTTAAGCCTTTGTCTTAGCTCTTCCAACTGTACAAGAAGAATTGTCCAGGAGAAAAGTTTTTGTTTTTAAAGGAATAGAAAATGAATACGCAAACAGTAAAGGAGGAGGAGAGCTCAAAGGATCCTAAAGTTTGTTCCTAATTACTTGGAGGAAGTAAAAAAGGTTTGATATATTTGCTAATTAGCACTAGGCAGAATGCCATCTTACAAAATTTAACAAAAAAAAGAGGAGCCTGCATCAACCCATTGAACTGCACAGCAGTTGGAGAGAAAGGAAGAGGAATCATATCACTGGTTTAAATGAAAAAAAAAAAAACAGAACTGATTCCACTCCAGTTTGTGACACAAAAAGATAATGACTTGTGTCATGTTCTTTTATATTCATTGTAAGCTCAATATTTCACTAGGATCCAATACCAAAAATTCTTGTTTTCCTGTTCTCTTTGTTTGGTTCCTGTTCTTTGTTTATTCTATGTCTTTTTTAGACTGCAAAGAAAAGGCAAGGATTCTTTTTTATGGACTTATAAGCCAAACTCCTTTTTAAAGCATCCATAAAGAAATCTGGAAACTTGGAGTCGAATTAGAAGTGATCTCTATTGAATATTTAAAGTCAATTCCTTTATCTTCTACATTTCAAGCATTCAGATTCTGCTTGTCAGTTGGTACATTTCCAACTGACAAGCAGAATCTAAATGCTTAACTGGCTTTAAATATTCAATGGAGATCACTTCTAATTTGACTCCCAAATTTCCAGATTGCTTTATGAGCTTTAAAAATCAGAGTCCATTATATTATGGGAGAGATTAGAACGGAGTTCTAATACTTTGGAGTTGGACCACATCAAATATGATTACCTCAGCTTTAGACTTCTTTTCAGCAGCCATCAGTTGAACTTTGTCTCTCTGCTCTTTGGGAGCAGAGCGATACATATCTAACAACAACTTCATTTCTTTCTGGCTCTCTTGTGCCTTCCTGAGTAAATTGGAAAATAAAACAGAATTTATAAAGGTAAAACGGTATAGCACTGTCTAGTTGCAAACAATTCAGCTCACTCTTCCCACTAAGTTAGGGCTTATTGTCCCCAGGAGTGATGTTGGGGACAAAACAGAAAAAAAGGGCTCTTCATTTTGTTCTGTAACTGTGATGGAACAAATCAATAAATTATCTTGACCCTAGATGGTGTCACAAGTGGAGGCTGCAAGATCACTTCTTGCTAAGTGAAAGTTCCAAGAAAGTGAGTGCCTCATAGGAGATAACCTGAAAAAACGCTGGCTGTGGAATGTGATGGCACTGCTTATCATCAGCCCTTTGCAAATGGCCTAGAAATTGCAACTTATATAGCTGAAAGGCTATTAATTGGTACTGAATGCTGTGAGCATCTCACACAGACGCTTCATCACGTCATTGGTGCAGGCAGCCTAGAAGCAATCCCAGGTGACCTCCACAAATCCAGGGATCCCCTTTGTAAATTGACAATATCTGTAGTTTAACTCACTGTCAGCTATCGCAGTACCACTCCCCAAGAAAAGAAAAATATGCCGAACGACTTACTTAAGATCTGCTTTCAATTGCTTTACCAATTCAGCTTCTCTTTTCCTTCCATCATCATGTTTCCCTTTATCTTTCTCTTTGGTAGATTCTCTCTCCTTCTCAGATTCCTTTTGCTTCTGCCTTTCCCTTTCTTTCTCCTTTTCCCTTTCTCTTTCTTTTTCTTTTTCCTTTTCTTTCTCCCGTTCCCGCTCTTTTTCTCGTCTTTCCCTCTCCCGTTCTTCTTCGTCTCGTTTTGCTTTAGTTTCCAAGGCATCCTCTGAGGGTCCCTTGGAGGTTGCAGCATGAGAAGGATCCTCAGCTTCCTGTTTGATCTCAGATGGTTCCTCCTTGGTGTCTTCAGTACTGGATTGGGAGTGCAAGACAGCACTGCCACTGCGGGAACGAGTCTGGAGTAGAAGAACAATTTATTAGGGATACTTTCCATATGGGTTTTCAAAAAGATATATACGCCTCTTCTTTACCTTCATTTTACAGCCAAAACACATCAAGGCACTTTCAAAAATGGGGTAGGGTGGGATACTTTTTTGTTCATCCAAATGTGAAAATAAAGAGATCATTGTATATTATCCTTCACATCCTGTGCAGTTGATACATGCAAATATTCTATTCTGAAGATAGAACATTATTCATAGCAATGAGAATGCTTTGTGCATAAAAATGGAAAGATACTTTAATTCCCACAATAGATGGCTGGCTGGAAAAAACTGATGGAATTAGCAGAGATGGCTAAATTGACTGACCTAATCCAAGAATACAGCTAACTTTGTTTCCAGTTGGAAACCGCTTCTCGACTTTGTGCTTGGGATGGAAAAAAGTGAAATTTTGATCTTGGGTTTTGCTGATTAGAAAGCCTTGTTGTTATAGAAATAGCTAGTATATATTATTACGTAAAAGTAAAAAGTTGAGGCTGTATATTATTTTATTTTACTATGCTTAAAAGGATAGGAAGACAGTGCCTCTTTTATCCTGCATTTGTCTTCTCTTCTTCCTCCCTCGCTTTCCCACTATTTTCATTTTTCTTTGTATTTTATATTTTGATAAAACTAATTAGAATTTGGAACTTAAGGATGGAATAGTATGGGGAATTCTGAGATACTATAATGCATTCTGGGGGTGGGCTACAATCTTTATAAATATAATTTTCTGAAACAGGCCATGTTTTGTGGTGTTCTAGACGTGATCTGGAACAGTAAGAGAACCTCCCAAATAAATGATCTATCTCCAGATTGCAGTGTTTTCTGCACACAACTTGCTTTTCTTCCACATTTCATTTACTGTGATTTTCTGCAAAAATAGCCAGAATGGATCAATTGAAGCTACGAATTTCAAGCAATTAAATCTACCTGGAGAGTAGTTTAAGAAACGTTTCTAATAGGAGTACTTATAAAATGATAAATATCAAGAGCTATCTTTTTAAAAAACACAGCTAGTCATGCAAAGACTCTCCCACATGTTCTTCATACCCGAACTTATGCACACACCTTTTTGCTTCCAGTTTTTTGAGACAACCTTTATTTTTCCATTTCCCTTACCTTGCTTAAGTCAGACTGAGCCTCCCTCAACTTCCGCTTATATCTCAACACCTCCCCTTTTAGCTGGTGATTATGATTTTGGAGACTGCTGATGAGGTGGCGCATCTCTCGGTTGATGGGGCCTACAACACACACACATAACAGATGTATTATATCAACTTCTCAATTTTGCCATAAATAACCCTTTCTCAAATAGACTAATTCCTAGATTAATTGTAACCAATGAAGATTTATATTAGGGACAACTAATACAAGCCTCCAAATCAAATGAAATGTCATTTCTCAATGACCAAAAGACCCTCCTTTTGATCTCTGGTCATTTCCAGTTATTAAAATGCTGCTCAAAAAGATAATGTCATATTCATATTGAACACAAGAATTCTGCAGATGATCAAGTAGGAGCCATCCTTCAAAATGCTGCTTATAAAGGGCTTTAGCTCCTGTGATTCTAGCAATCCATTTATAAAAGGACCTATAGTGGAATTAAAAAAATATTGCGAGAACACACAGAAAGTGCTCTTTAAAACCCTCATGCTAATGAATCAAAAATACTGTACTATAGAAGTGGAATCTTCATGACTCACATCCATCCATCCATCCATTAGATTTGTGTACCATCATGTTTCAGGCTTACTTAAAAGTTCATATACATCTCAAAATCAATAGCCCTTTAACGTTCAATCATGAAGAGTTACGTCACTAGTGAAGCTATGCAGTGTTAAAAAGATTATTTGTGCAGGTGGTTTTGCAAAAGCAACAAATTAGGATCACTATGAGAGACCTGATATGAAGTACCTGCTTGTTCGTTAGCTGCAAGAGTCTGTTCAAATTCAATCCGCAACATCTCATATTCCTTGCGAACCTGGGCAAGAGTGTCTTCCAGCTGAATAACCTCTGTTCGTAATTTTTTATGTAAACTGACTTCATCCCGCTGGCAAGGCAAAACAATGGTTACTGCATTAATGCTGTCATGATGAAGAAAGGCTGTAAATACACTTTCCAGAACCATAATGGGTATTCCCGTAACAGAAGTTACGCAGTTTACTTGAAACACAAAATGGATAACATCTATTTCTGTCTGCACTTTTTTTTATTCTAAGTAAGTCAATAATTACTTGCTATTTACCTACAAAATGGCTTATGTCTTTACAATCTCCACCTGATTATCCTGATGTTGATACACAGGCTTTAAAGATGGTGTTGCAAAACCATTTTCACCCTGAAATGTTCCGAACTAGCAAGAACCATACATCACATAGCTGGGACTAGCAGGAGTTACGATGTCCAAAGCATTTGGAATGAGCAAATCAGCAAAAGAATGAATACTCACTTTCTTATATTTTCAGGACAAAGTAAGAGACACAAAGGGAGAAAGCCATTACCTCAATCAGTTCCACCTGGCGCTGGTGAGTACTTCGGGTACCATGTAGCAGAGTGCGGGCTTCATCCAGCTGTGATTTTAACTGGAGGCTCTCATTATACAATACAGAGAACTGGGATTGCATGCAACGGTATTCTGGAGTTTCCTTCACTACCTCTTCCACTGCCCGCCTTAGATCCACCTGGTTGGGCCCATGAAAGAGAAGTGGTTGATAGTATATACTTGATAGAAATAAAGGCAATAAAATGCAATCCAAAAAATACACAAGGAAAGCAACTGTCCCAAATCTGAAAGTTAGGTTACCCTTTCATTCATAACAACAAAGACAATCCTTGGAACAAAATTCTTTCCAAGATGGTTAATAAAATAAAATTGCTATCAAGCTTTTACATAAAATCCCAAATGGCCATTAAAAAAGAAAACAACAATAAATCATGAAATCTGGCAATATAATCTGAAGCTACTCGTAATTCTTAAATTAAAGCACAAACATGTAGTAAACATTTATGTATTGCTCTGATGAAATATAATCAACACCCTGCATATTTTGTAGCAAACTTTATATATAGCATAATAAAGTAAGAGGATGCAACATGATTTCCAAACAAGCTTTATTAGAGTATCTTGAAGGCAAAATAAAGAGGGAAGCTAAAACAACCGCAGGACAACTTCTTGAACTGAAGTTATCCCATCAGAGACTTGTATTCAATTCATACCATGCGTTATATCACTGGATATTTAGATGCATGTATTAATACTAGAAGTTCAGGGCAAAGTTCGGGAGAAAGTTATTTATATTAATAATCAATTTTACATCTATCCAATGGAAAATCCCAGGAAAAAAAGTAAGCCATGGGTTTGCAAGGAATTTATAACCTTGATTCATATTACTGCCTATATCACTGTTTCTCAGTCTTGCGGACTCAAAATGTGTGGACTCAAACTCCCAGAATTCCCCAGCCAGCATGTTGGCTCCAGAAATCTTAAATTTGAAGTTCAAGTATCTTCAACTTGTCAGGCTGAGGAACACTGGTCAATACGAAGACTGCCAACTTTTAGTTTTGTTTGTTCAACTGATCATTGCCTACAAACAAAATACACTGGAACCCAGTTATTTATCAATTTGACGGCATTGCTGAAACCATGGCACCCCAAAGACATGTTGCCATTTCCCTACCTACAACAGTGCTCTGAGTGTTTGATTTTTACAGAGACCTGACTTTATTTTATATCATATTAGTGATGTCAACTATTAAATGTTGCAATTGTAACACTGAAACAAGGCTAAAGTTTCAAGAAGTGTTCAACTGATCAACTGGATAATCAATGGTATTCCAACTATATATTCCTTGCAATAAAATATGTATCACAACATGCCCCTAATTGCAAGAGACGTGAGTTCTCTAAGGCAATGGAATGATCTTAGTATCTTGTTTGTGTTTTTGTTTCCCCAAGTAAAATCAAAACACACAACATATCTAGGATATCATATATACAGCTTTGCTCATGTATATTTTGGGAAGCCTGTAAAAAGAACTGTGCAGATTGACACTATGAGAAGATGGACAATTCAACAGCAATCTAGTTAAAGTTAAGCAAATCTGAGTGGTTTTCAGAGACTAAATGGAGGAGCGCTTCAAACCTTAATTATCTGGCTTTCAGCTATATGAGAAAAAATATATATTAAATAATGTATGTAATAATCTTGTTTCTATTTTGGAAACCAAATCTGTTTCTATTTTGGAATAAATATCAGAGTAATATTTTAAGATAATATAAACAAAATATGTTGCTAACGTCTCCATTTTGTCCAGAGAGGGGCAGCATTGCATCAGACAAATCTACTTCCTAACTACTGGTGTACCAGTTACAATGAAGCTAATGTATTAAAATCAACACAGCATATCGAGAATGTGGAGTTATACACTCTTGCAATACTTTTTTAAAGGAGAAAACAGAAAAGTAATGATGAATTAAGACAATAAATCAAAGCAGTTTATATCTGCCAAATTCCACCCATACCATAGATCTGGAGAGGTTACAATTTATATCAATTTGAAGGGTTAATAATATCAGGTTTGGCATATCATGTTGAGGGCTGTTCTCCAGAGGAGGAGGAGTTCAGGACTTTTAAGAGATTAAATGGATGCCTTAACCATCTGTTAGACTTAAGACTTTACAAAACTTACCAAAGCTTCCTGAAATGTTTTAAAAGGATCAATAAATTCTTAGATATGAGAAAGTTTCAGGCATCACCTGCTGGCATCACCTGCTGGCAGGCATCACCTGCTGGCATTGATGCCAGCAGGCTGCAATTCAGTATTGGTGCAAGTGTTGCATCTCTGGCCTACATTTAGGGCATGCTCATTTTGACAAATAGCGAGATCCAGGCTAGGTAGGAAACGGCTTCTTTTCTTCAGACCTTGGGCTTTTGTAGTAAACTAAGAAGTTAATCATCCTGGTCCTTTTGATACACTTGGAACAATTCATCATTCACCCTCTTTCTCTTGGGATCTGGCAGGCACCTACCCTTTTAACTTTCCAGAAAGCACTTAAGAACTTATTTTTCCCCAAAGTATTGTTATGGATTGCATTGAGGAAGTTTGGTTGCAAATTGGGTTTTTCTGTTCTTGGTTTTATTATTTTCTATTTTACTGCTTATATTCCTGGCTTGAGAGCCACCCAGAATAACGGGTAGCTATATAAATGTCATTAATAAATACATAAATCCATTGCACAAATGCAATGATCTGCCCTTTATGGGAGCTGCTGTTGTTCGAAAGGGCTACTTTTGGCTCCAAGAGATATTCCCATGGGCCAAAGCTGCTTCTTGGAAAGAGAGCTGTTTTGAGTTCCTGGATTGGTTCCTGTCTCACTCACATATCCAGACAGACTACTATACTCTGATGAATAAAGCAGCAGACTTTTAAGGTTTGGGGTTAGGACACTGACCAAAACCAATGGCCTTCCTGACTGAAACTTCTGATAGTGCCCTCCAAGTACTGCAGAGATTTCATCTCTGCATACAATCCTTCACGCACTCACAAGACACATCTGGGAAAACTGATCCATTCAATAACACAAAGACAGGAACTACTGACTGCTAATTCTGACTCTGGGATGGACTCCAAAATTAAATAAAGCCTTGCAGATGTGATAGAGCATTACACTTTCAAATTAAACGCAGCTTCCAGACTTTTGGGAAACACATGCCCCATTCATACCTTTAGCTTCTCGTTCTGAGTTGTCACCTCCTCAAGATCCTGACGCAATTTTTCTAGTTCACTCAAACGGTTTTGGGCAAGTTCCTTGTTTTCCTCAAGTTCTGCATTCATCTCCTCAAACTGCAAAATGGAAGAACACCAGGATGACAAATGTGTAACATCCTTTGCTTTGTGCTCTCACACTCTGATCCCCCCACTACCTCTGTTTTTTATAACCTGCTGCTGAACTTTTAAAAGTTACCTTTCGGGAGTTGATTGTGATTGTACCTCCATAGAGACTGCTACCTGCTCCATATACCTTGTATCCTTTTGAGTTTACCTGTAAGGTTTACAGTAAAAAACATATATTAAGATTATCTGTTTTGAAACATTTTACAGCTGTTATTACTAGGGCACTGTTCACAAAGCTGCAAATTGGGCAAAATAAAAACTTATCCAATTGGAGTTAAGGACTGATCCTCACTGCCATCATCAAATAGAAAATGATAATGTATTTGGTCTCCCCAACTTTTTTGAAAATGTTTTTAAGATTTCCCTCTGCATATATAAAGGTTAAAAAGTTTTTTGGTTATTTCTCTGTATGTGCCTTTTAACTTTTGAAACAAAATTATCAATAGCAATAATTTGTGCCCCTCATGGAGATGCATATAGATAATGCAAAAAATAGATTAGAGAAATATTTAGCCATGGTTTATGAAGAAAAAACACTGAATTAAAGACTTTATTCTGACTCAAAACAATTTCAAGTGAGGTGTAAAAGCAAGCCAAATTCCAAAATTTTATTTTATTCAATTTTATTTATTAATACATTGCTTTTAGAATAGTGTATTTATTATAATAATACAACGTTATTTCTTTCAGGGAAAGGCAGGAAGCTATTTAAAGCACTACCACAAGCTATTGTAAACCTTTTCATAACAAGTGAGCAGCCCTTGAAAGATGTCCAGTTTCCACTGCCTTTCAAGAACAATTTTCCAAGAGGACATTCAAAGTAGAAAGCTTTTTTTCTGAAAGGCAATATATTAACATTTTTATATTTTACTTCCTCTAATTTCATCTATTTAGTTTCTTGTTTTTTTTAAAAAAACTGCCTTACTTTACAATCATTGTGCAACTTCAGAAACTGAAGTGCAAAATCGCTGAAATGCAAAATGCCGAAGTAGGAAAGAAAGTCCAAGTTGATGACCACATTTTCGTATTAACCGAGAAATATATGTTCCAGTTTTTCAATCTGGGACTACTACTTACTCTTTCTAGAACATCTGCCAGGTGCCTGTTCAACCGCTGTTCTCGTTTGCGGATTTTATCCGTATCCCATTGCAAATCTTCAATCGTAGTTTCTAGCACAGATACACGAGACTCTGCTGTCTCTACTTTCCCTTGTAATTTAGAAAACTGTGGCAAAGAAATTAGAAGGGATGGACGTTAAATGAGATTCCTGGGTTTATTCTCAAGAGCAACTACTCAGTTTTGACATTCTGCGTGTTACATAAACATCTTAAATTTTACTTATACCTTCACCAAGGATGCCACTGTCATATGCTTTCAAACAAAGGAATTTTCAGGGGCTACTAATGAAACTTCCCTCTTTGCTCCTCCTTTCCACTGCACCCATTTAGCCCATTCCATTCAGGATGTCACTACAAATTCCACAACCTAGGCATAATACGCATCCTACAAATGACTTGTTTCTGTGCCACAGTGTTGATCTACAACTCTAAAAGCACCTTCACAACATGAGAGTCATTTCAGTTTTAAAATGCCAGTTACAGAATACTTCTTTTTGAAGCAAATGTTCATGATGACTAATAATTATGGGATTGTCCTCATACAACAGGAGAACAATGAATTAAATTGCGGGCAGGAAAATGGAGAAGGCAAGTTTTTCATTTATTAATTTCCTGTTTAATATGTCAAGCTTTTCCCCTACAAAAGAAGGCATTGCTTTGACAGACTTACAATTTTTAAACTGAATATTGAAAAATATTTCAAATGCATTTATAGCTGAAAGCAAGACACAAAGAGAAAACTGAAAGTAAGTAACCTAACTTAATTGTTAGTGAGTAGGACTAACAGTATCAGAATAAAATATTCATTAAAAGTGAGAAATGCTGGTTCCAAGAATCAACATCTTGAACATCACTGAGAAACAAAGAAGCTGCTAGTGCAATTGACAGAGAACAAATGACAATGAACACAGCACTCTGCAGAGAGCAATATGGCATTTTGACCTTGCTTTCAATTCTAAATACTGTCCAGAAGCTTCCCTCTATTGTCCATGCTGCAATATTTAAGACAAGTGAAAGTGGCCAGAATCTCTTTTTCTTAGCCAGAGTAGCTATAGTCTCTGTCTTCCAAGAACAATGCAAGGTACAGAACTACCTAAGGCTGTGATCTTTTAGAGAGAATGCAACTCTTGTACCCCAATATATTGCACCTCAGTCCAAAACTAGTTTGATGGTTAATTCACCTCCATATATATTACAGGTAGTCCTCAAGTTACAACCACAATGGGGCCCAAAATTTATGTAGCTAAGTGAAACATCTGATAAGTGAGTTTGTTCCATTTTATGGCTTTTCTTGCTATAGTTGTTAAGTGAATCATTGCATCTGTTAAGTTACACAGTTGTTTGCGTTGCTTGTCTGAAGGTCGCAAAAAATAATCACATGACCCCAGGACACTGCAACCGTCATAAATATGAACTACTTGCCAAGCATTTAATTTTGATCAGGTGACCATGGGGATGCCACAATAGTCATGTGTGAAAAACAGTTATAAGACATTTTTTCAATGCAGTTGTAACTTTGAACGGTCACTAAATAAACTATTGTAAATCAGGGACTACCTGTAGTGCATTCATATTCTCCATCTACGACCCATGAATTTCAACAAAGCCTACAGCAACCATTGGGGAGGAATATGTGTGAAGCCTTACTACTTGAATAGCTGAGTTTGTCAATTATTTGAGAATAAGTTGAGGATATCAAGTGCCAAAGAGGATGGTGAAACTATAACTTGACAGAGATGAGAAGCCATAATCTTATGGCTCACGCTCCAAGCAGAAAAATTATGAGAACATTGATGCTGTTGCCCCAATAATATCTGAATAAACAGAATGTCTGGGTGCAGCCATCAGCACTCACTTCTTGTAACCTCCAAAAGCCTATTCCTACCCACAATCAATATATACGAAGCAGTGCTTATTTAACTTGGTGTATTGGTGAATTCTAAAGTCTCAAAGTTTTACAATAAAAATAAATTTAAAATTAACAACAAATATTTTATTTGCACTTCTCATGGTAGCTAATGAATGAGAAAAGACCGGTTGCACCCATAGGATTCAGAACAATGAACTGCACTCAATGTTGTTTCTGCTTTATTAATAGTGTGATACACATAAATGTATACTATTCACCTAACTGGCTGGCACTATG
This sequence comes from Pseudonaja textilis, assembly GCF_049901715.1. NCBI lineage: Eukaryota > Metazoa > Chordata > Lepidosauria > Squamata > Elapidae > Pseudonaja > Pseudonaja textilis. Next base: position 174,156,180 of record NC_141991.1, read on the forward strand.
AGAGCACTGCTTCCTGTTTTTCCTATTTTCTTCTACACAATCTGCTTTTAGGTTCCACAGCTTCTAGTTTCCCCCTTCACTGAACCTCACCAACCTATTCTTCTCCTAGAGCCCTCAAATTTTGCACTGTGTAGATTACAAGGCCAAGCAAATAATTTATATGTAAGGTTCAGCAACTTCTTAATTAACGTCCTTCTCCTTTATGTCTTTTCCTTTGCCCCACAAAATCAGGTCACAATTTTCCTGGCCCCAACACTTTTGCTACATGGCTTCATAGAACCTTTCCTTGTACCTCTTGAGACATAGAGCGATGTTTCTCCTGAAGCAAATCAGCCAATTCCTGCAGCCTTCTGTTCTCATTTGCTAGATAGGAATTCAGCTCTTGAACAGCCTCTTCCATTAGGGGTACATCTGAAGATGAGGGGAAAAAATGAACACTATCATATTGAAGCTATCAGGCCTCTATTTTCTTTAAAAAATAGAAATAAACAAGACACAATAATGATAACATTTTTCATAGGAACCCAATTATTTTTATTTTTTAAAGAAAGTTTCTAGCCTTACAGATTTTAAGAACAGACTTCAGAATGATGGGAACAATTCTAAATAATCTTGAATAATTTTAGACTATTGTTTCAAAAAAAAAAAAAAAACAGGATAACTAATAAAACATTTGCACTCCTCATAGTTTTTATTGTTAAACTTTGAAAACAATTTCAACAATAAAATTTGGAAATAATTGTCCAAAAATAGATCTAATGAAGCAATGTATAGCCATAGAGCCGGGGTATCAAGCCACAGCGTCACGGCAGCATCACATGATGTATTGGGACTTTTTCCCCCTTTGCTAAATTGGGCGGGGGTGGGGCCAGCACGGGACGCATCTGGCCCGCAGTCCGTGTGTTTGACACCCCAGCAATAGAGCCACAGTGGCGCAGTGTTTAGAATGCAGTATTGCAGGCTTACTTCTGCTGACTGCCTGCTGCCAGCAGTTTGTTACTTCAATTCTCACCAGCTCAAGGTTGATTCAGCCTTCCAAGGTCAGTAAAATGAGGACCCAGATTGTTGGGGGCAATACGCTGATTCTGTAAACTGCTTAGAGCGGGATGCAAAGCACTGTGAAGCGATATATAAGTCTAAGTGCTAGTGCTAGTGCTCATAGCACTTAGATTTATATATCACTTCATAATAGTTACGACCCTCCCTAAGCTGTTTACAGAGTCAGCATATTGACCCAACAATCTGCATCCTCATTTTAGTGACATCAGAAGGATGGAAGACCAAGTCAACCTTGAGCCAATCAGGATCCAACTGCTGGCAGTTGGCAGTAGCAGCCTGCAATACTGCATTTTAACCATTGTGCCACAATCACTCTCTAATGTATATTTTGATTCTATATTACATCATAAGATTTTAGGATTTCTCTTTCCTATAGCATTTTATTGCTTTTCCTTATTTCTTTTCACTTTTACAAATATTTCTAAATACATTTATAATGGTATAAATAACATTGTAGTGAGCTCCCCATTACACAGAACTAAAGTACAATAAAGAAATCAAACATAAAATGAAGTAACTACAAATTATAAAATATATAAATAACCATTGTGGATTCAAACCTCAAGCAGCAAAAGTCTACCATGAATAAGTTGAAATATTAATGATGTTTGATACTATCTACATAAAGCAACCAAAATGAAGGTTGTTCACTGATTTTATTAGTTCAACTAAATCAGAAAACAAATGTAATTCAGCAATAAAAAGATGGATCAAATTCAACAAGTATCTGAACCAATTAGTACCACATGTGTGATAGGAAGATTACAAAGATGCCTTTTGATGAGCTACAGTGCAGACTGGATTATATAGGTTAACCTGCAAGTAGTTTGGACCTAAGCATGTAAGAATAGACACATCATTTAACTTGGAAGGCGTGGCAAATCACCAATTCCCAGATCCAACAAGATAATGTACTCAAGGTTATCAATACACCTTGTTGGATTGAAAAGCTTCAGACAATATGAGCAATAGCCAGGAGTAATGGGAATTGGAAATCTAGCAATATGAAAAAAGTCAAATATCAGATTCAAATTTTGTTTTATCTAATAATTCCAGTTTACTACAAGGTGTAGTCTGCCCTATTGTGGCAACCCTCTTAATGTGAAGTTGCAATTCCAGCCAAATATCTATTTTTAGCATAATTTCAAAAGAACCAAAAAATCATTATTTATTTGTCAAATTGGCAGTAAAGTCAATGGACTAGCAACAGATTAGCCCATATTCCCTGAAAAGTTATTTAAGTACAAATGTTTTGAAAATACAATATAGTATAGCCGTAAATTCTGGAAAATGCCATACCTCCACTGTTTAGTTTCTGAGACAGCACATCTACTCTCTCCTGAAGTTTATCATACATTGACACAATCTGTGTGACTGCACGGCGGGAAGATTCAAAACGTTCCTGTAGCTGGGATTCCATTTCCTCACTAGTGCTACTAGCCAGTGTAGCCAGAAAGGAGAATGCAGGTTCAAATATTTCTCCTAAATTATAGTAGTGCAAGAAAGTAATTATAACTAGATGTAATCTGGATCCAAACAATAAATCATTTCATACTACCATGAGATCATAAGCATTTTGTAGAACATTTACCATCCTGTATCAGATACTTTACCTCGATCCCTCTCATCTTTACGCTCTTGGTTGCTGTCTGAATCGGGCTCTGGTTCTGGTACCACCAAGGCTTTTCGCTCTGACAGGAGATCCCCAAGGCCTTGATCCAAGTCATAGCGTTTCAAAATGATGCGAATGTTCTCATCAAACTGAAAAGAGGACACGTTTCACTGATAAGAGAGTTTGCCAAGTAAAATTAAAGGGATGAGGTCATTAGGAGAAAAATGCAACAGACCTGACTCCAGTAGCGGTTGACGATCAGTAGCGAAGCATCATCTGTGGCTTGACGCTTTTCCAGCTTCTCTATATGCTCTCGCAGCTCATCTTCAATAGCTTGTCTTTGGTCCAGCATCTCTGCCAGTTTTCGGTTCTTACTCTGAAGCGTGCGAATGTCCAGTTCTTCCTGAAATACAGTCGACATGGTATAGTGTTTACACTGTTGATCTAGGTCTGGGAAGAACAACTATTCATTTCAATGTATGTCTGAAGTGGTAAGTCAGCAATAAGCAACCTGATGGTCTCCACATTTTTGGACCAAAATATCCAATCCTTTGCTACTGAATTGCAAAAGAGCTAGAGAATGCTAGGTATCTACATATCAAAATCCAATTCATAACATTTTACACTATAGGGAAGGGGTTATCATACAATGTTTCTCAAATATCCATCTTCCTGTAAAAATTCATAAAGAAAATTAGTATGAAAGGGAAAAGGAACGAATAAGGACTCACAACTAATCATCCACATCCTATCCTAGAAACAAATTTATCATTCCATGAAAGTTAGACCCAAGCCCACCCGGCTTTATGATAGAACTCATCCCAGTGGCTATGGTAGTCCAGGAGAGCATAATAACCCAAATTAATACTGCATTCCACAGAAAGAGTAAAACCCAACATGAGATACAAACCGTTGAGGAAACGCCACCAAGCTTAATAGTCTCCACAGTGGTCTCTGAGTCCTCAACTCCTGCCTTCTTGTCTGGAGGAGCTGATGGGCTAGTCTCCGCAGCCACTCGTTTATTCCCAATCCCAGACATAGCTACAAACTGGAGGTTCCCACTTCTCCAATTATTCTTCCTGAAAGAAAGAGAAGGGACATTGTAAATATATGAATTTTAACTTTTTTCATTTGTCTTATTTCCAATAATCAGGAAAAAAACTAAACAAGATAACAAATTATTTTGAAATAAAATGCATGCAAATCCCCTCTCCTGTATTATATTTTTGTGTTCAAGGTCTCATTAGTTTTAAACAAAGAAAAAAAAATCTCTTTTCATCTTGGAATCCACAAAATGATCTCACAAATGCTTGTTTAATTCACTATTTACTGCTTTTTTGCCCATTTGAGATCTGCTGACAATCCCTTGGGATTAGAGCTGAGAACATTTACATTTAATTATTTTGAAGCACATAGGAATTTGACTGCATCTGGTTATGCACTCCTTAGTGCTCTCTGAGCTTGGTTGCTTGCAGATGTTTCACTGCCCTACTAGACCCCCACCAAAAACAGGCAAGCAACTGTATATAAACAGAAAGCAAACTCTACACTCACTGACACTGATGTTACCTAGTTTGCTAATGAACATCTGCAGGTGAACAATCAAGCTCAGACAGCACTTAAGAACTCCATAGTTCACTCTTACACTAGAGATATTCTACAGGTAGTCCTTGACTTTTGACAATTGAGCCCAAACTTTGTGTTGCTAAGTAATAAATTTATTGAGTTTTGCCTCATTTTATGACTTTTTCTTGTCACGTTAGTGAACTGAATCACTGCAGCTGTTAAATTAGTAACAGGATTGTTAAGTGAATCTGGCTTTCCCCATTGACTTTGTACGTCAGAAGGTTGCAAAAAGTGACAATGCAACCATCGTAAATGAGAGTCGGTTGTCAAGCATCTGAATATAAATCATGTGACCACGGGGATGCTGCCCTGGCCGTAAGTGTGAAAAATGGTCATAAGTCACTTTTTTCAGTGCTGCTATAACTTCAAACAGTCACTAAGTGAACTGTTGTAAGTCAAGGACTACCTGCATTGTCATCTAGCTTTCGGTAAGTAGAACAGCAAAAATACAAAGACAGCAAGAAGGTTGTGGGGGGGTTAACGAACAAAACACAATGACAGGCTAAGGAACAAAGTATAATCCCACCCCTGGATCAAAAGTTTGTTCCTTAGCCTATTCAGATGTTTAGTTTGGTAACTCTATCCCACCTTCTTGCCCTTCATTGCATTTTTGCTGTTCCACTTACTGAAAACTTAACATGACAATAGAATATCTGGAGCTCAAGACTGAACTATGGAGTCCTTGGTGCTGAGACTGGTTGCTTGCTGGATCAAAAGGTATCCAAAGGTATCCACCAAATGGAGGTGTGCGCCCTGAGGAGCAAGAAACCAAAAACAAGAACTGATAAAACATACTGGAAAAAAAATAAAATAACAGGTGCTCCACTGTCGTCTAAATCAGGGGTCTGCAGCCTTGGCAGCTTTAAGCCTGGAGGACTTCAACTCCCAGAATTCCCCAGCCAGCTTTTCTGGCTGGGGAATTCTGGGAGTTGAAGTCCTCCAGGCTTAAAGTTGCCAATGTTGGAGACCCCTGTTCTAAATGCTGCTTGCTCAAAATAAAGGCAGAAAAAAACTTTGCTCACGCTCAGGGGAACTCTTAACGAGAGACACCTACAGTGCTCGAAGCTGTCAACCCAGAGCAGCACACCGTTTACCGCTCGCTGGGTCTGCCGTCCAACGTCCTCCGTTCTTCCAGCCCCACACATTCCTCCATATTCCCCGGCACCCCAAGGCTCAGGACGAGACCGCTCGGTTTACGACAGCACTGAATCCCGCCTCTTTAGCCCCCTTCTCCTCAGGCGCCGTCCCAAGAGACGAGGAGGGTGACACCCCTGGCAAAAAACAAACCCGGAAGGCCTCCCCGACCGTCGATACGTTCTCTAATCCTGCACTTGCTCACCAACACCAACATCCCCACCAGAGCCTGCGGCCTACGACGATTGCCACAGGAAACCGTGCGCTGACGACAAAACGCCAAGCAACCAATCGGGCCTCGCTTCTTCCCCACCTTTAGAAACGGCCTCTTTTGCCCTGACCCAAAATGGCTGCCGCACCATAGCTTCACAACCTTGAGAGAGAAGAGAGAGATAAAAAGAGAAGGTGCTCAGGTTCCGGGTTCAGTTTTCCTTAACTTTTCTTTCCTTTTATTTATTACATTTATACGCCGCCAGTCTTCTCTCTCTCTCTTTCTACCAAGCGATTGTGAACGGCTCACGGTACCATACTCCACCAAGTCGGAACTACTACTTCTCAAAGAATGCAGCGCGAGGTTTCTGGAAACGGCCATTCATGCATCTCAACGGCTGCAGTAGGGATTTAGCTCGCCGGCTCCCTGCTGCCACTGAAAAGTCGTTTTCTGTACGGCTTTTTATTATTGTTATTATCGTTGTTATCGTTGTTATTGTTATTATTATTAGTATTATTAATTTCTTTAGTGAGATTCACAGCCTTTGTGGCTGGTTGATAGCTCAACAGGTCGACTCATTATTATTATTAGTAGTAGTAGTAGTAATAGTAATAATTTTTATTAGAGAAGTTTTTGGAAAAGTTAGCATACATGCTGTTTAAAGTTAAAAAAAGAAAGCCGAGGTCCTGGCGAGCTCGGTTAGCCGAGCTGGAGCTGTGGCGACCACACCCCTTCGTGGTGCTTTTTGAAACTACAATTCCCAGCACCCCTCGCGGTCCGGAACTCCTAAGGGTTAAGTTATCCACGGAAAATCCCACCCCGGAGGGGGCGGGGGGGGCTTTGGTTCCGCCGCCAATCGGCTTCTTTCTGTCAAAACATGCGCTGCTCCTCCGCGGGGTTCCACCCCCTTTTTGGTTTACGGTTGCTGGTCTACGGCAAGCAACTTCCGTTCCTTATATATCCGCCTTCCACTTCCTTCTCGGCGGTCTGGTGGTGGTGTGCATGTTGCTCTCTATCGTGCCCGGGTAAGCGTAGCAAGGCTAGCAGGAGGTCGCCCTGGGAGACCTGGCAAACAAAGCTGGAAACTGGGATCCTCAAGGGGATGCTGACCGAAAGGGGAAGCCAAAGAGCCTTTTCAACGGTATCTGATGTTGAACACGTGTAACTGGATTGCTAGAGGCACGTACTGCATGTATCCATCCTGCGAAAGCAATAGCACAAAGACTTATATACCGCTTCGTAGTGCTTTTACACGCTTCAGCTGCCCCCCTCCCCCGTGGCTGGCGAGGATTGCACTCTTGAAGGAACAAGGTGTCGCTCACACCTTTTTCAAGTAAATCTGCAGAGAGTCCTTCCTTTCCTTTCTTTCCTCCCCTCCTTCGTTTGTCTTTCCATTTCCCTCTTTCCAAGAAATGCGAAATAGGGTTGAAAGTCAGTATTGGGCTTCCCAGTTTCTCCCAGTAAGACAAGTTGAAGGACAGTCCGTTTGAAGTCAAACATCTGTTTTATATACGTTTGTGTAATATGTGTACGTCATAGATAATTATTACAATTTTTATGTATATATAGTCCACTCTTTGGGACTGCAATAGGGACTAGCAACTTGGTTGCTAACTGGCAGATTGCAGAACCCGTTGAAACGTTATTTCCTCCTCTATTAACTCTGCTTGTTGCAAGCCAGTTATGGGGTGCCTGAATGGTGACAACGTAACCGTGGCATGCTGCAATGGTTGTAAATGTGAGGATCGGTTGCAAAATTGTTTTTTCCACTGTTGTAACTTCAACCGTCACTGCACAAGACACTAAGGGAGGATGAGTCATAACACTAACTGGACTAATTTCCTGCTTGTTTTGTCTGGAGTCACATATGGCAGCATATGTATTGTATCTCTAGGAAGATACAATGAAAGAACACTTTAGTTTCTCTCTCTTTAGCTTTCTTTTAATCTTTTAATATCAATAGCTGTTAACACTTTTGTGTGACCAGGTTTTAAAATTATTTTCAGTGTGTTCACTATTCATGACAGATCGCTATTTGTATAGTCTAAGGCAGGGGTCTTCAAACTTGGCAAGTTTAAGACTTGTGGACAGTCATGAATTCTGGGAGTTGAAATCCACAAATCTTAAACTTGCCAAGTTTGAAGACCCTTGGTCTCTAAGGGATACATCTGTCTCATCAGTTCAGTCATATTTCAACCTTTTGTTGTTTTCCATCTGCATGCACAGTTTATAGGTAGGTGGTTTATATTTCACACTGGTTGGTAGGATATGTTGTCATTACTATTCATGCAAGAAGAATAGTTGTAGCACGGGGGTGTCAAACTCGTGGCCGGCTGGCTGGATGCGTCATGCGCTGGCCATGCCCGCCCTGGTTTAGCAAAGGGGGAAAAGTTACAATGCCACGAGTTTGACACCCCTGCACCAGTTGTATATACATGCATTATATCAATTATGTGCATGCTTTGGTGGAAGAGATGTGTAGAGGTTAGTTCATTTGCATTAATCATTTTTTTCTTTTAACAGGGGAAAAGTTTGCACATTTAGGATAAAAATGACTTTTCCCTTGCCTTCCTAAATACAGGGATGAAAATAAAGGCAAATTTATTCACAATGTTGGCTTATTAACATTCTTGCTGGCATCACCAGAGCACTTTTTAAAGGCTTAACAACTGGAAAACTGGTTGGAAAGAGCACATACTCGTCTGTTTTGTCTTTTCTTTGGGAAAAGATGTCTTCCTTCAATGCATTTCCACTGCTTTGGGCAAATTAGCATTGGAATGAATTAATGCCCTATCCAAAAAACACTGGTTTCATATTCTTTATTTTTCCCCTTCTGAATATATATTCTTTCCTCAAAAAACCATCTTTTCTAGCCTACACATTTTCACCTAATTGATAAAATTTTTATAGCCTGGAAGTTATCTACATATCTTCCAATCCCGCATTTCCCTTGAACAGTTTTACATTTATTAGCCACAAAGTTTGCCAGCCCTTGAGAAAATAGAAAGGCAATGTATTTTTTTCCTTAAATTGAAGACCTTAGAGAAAGTATAAAAGCATGTAAGAACGAGACTAGTCTTTCTTTGAAAACAGTTTTTAAAAGTTTCAAACTAAATAGAAAGTAATTCCAGTATGCTATTTAAGATGGTGGGCCAGAGTAGGAGAACCTTTGTGGCGTATCATTTTCAAACTGTTTGAAACTTGTGATGTATTCATGTGACATAGTATACCATGTTTTTCTCAGCTCAATATTCTGGGTTCAGATAGCACCCCCCAAAAAATAAACATGTGAATTAAGTTCACACAGTATGAAAGAAGAAGATATTATGGTAGGTTTATTTGTGATTCAGTGTGCTGTGGGAACCCCAATGTAGATTTCTAGTGGAGCATTATATCAGAGAACAAAATCCCATAAAGGAAACCATACTTTTATTACCATGAAAAGTCAAGAAAAAAAACAGAGATGACTCCATAGTTTAGGTATTGTTTGAATTATTGTTCAAATAAGAATATAGTGTGATACTTTAATCATTAGAGGGAAATGAAATCAGAAAACTTTATATAATTGCATTATTAGCTATGGCCATTCTTAAAATTAATTTTGACACAATCTGGCCAAGGTATGCTAATTATATTCTATCCTTAGTTTTCTCCAGTGAAGCTTGTATCAGATATATTGGGATTGCTCTTCTTGGATTTTCCAACCAACATAAAGTGATCAAAATGCATTTAGTTATTTTAGGATTCGGTAACTTGCTATGGGTAAAATTGTTGAGAAATACTGCTGTGGAATTTAACAATGTTAGAACAAAACTTCAGTCATTTGGGCCAAGCTCACATTATTTCCTTTCTGCAATCCAATTAAAAGAAAATTAAAGCCAAATGCCTTTCCTGCTATTGGAATGTTTAACTGAACCAAGATTTAAAATAAAATTAACTTTATTTAACAAAGCACATACAGTGAAATCAAAATAAAGAATTTATCAGATGTAAGTATGGTGAAAACACAGATTCAACATGCAAACAATCCTGTCAGGAAGATATTTTTCTACTCTGGAATATTGTCTTCCTCCTGGCTTTTATTTCCCAGAAACCAAAAAACGACTTGTTTTTTGTATTCTTCCTTGTATTTTGCTTTAGTACTACTTTAGTACTACTTACAGACATAGCATGTGTTTTTCATGAAAAGTCATTCGTCTCTAATCATTTACATTTCCTTGAAAACATATATCCTGTTCTCCCGAAGACCTTTCTTCTTGTTAGTTGTTTTACACCCCATTAATTTCACCTTTTTTATATTGCCTTCTACAAATAGCTCATTGATGGGCTCTCTGTCCAAGGCTGTTTAACTTGTGCTATATTACAGGACAAACTTTTGTGAGGACCTTTAGCTTAGTCTAGTACAGGGGTGTCAAACGTAAGGCCCAAGGCCTGTGGGGTACATAAATCTGGCCCAGGGGGCTGGCCTGGAAATAGCAAAGGACCAGCCCACAGTACCTCTGGCAGCCAAAATGGGGCACAGGAGGGCATGCACAGCCTTCTCCACCCCACCCCATTTTTGGCCTGGACTGCCTCCTGCATCACTTTGCCAGCCAAAATGGCAAAGAACCCTGTTTTGGCTGGCAAAGTGCTGTAGAAAATGGTGCTGCAATGCTGCAGGAAGCGTCTGTTCCATCTCCCCACCCCCGTGCTGATCCAGTCCTTGAAGAAATCCAGTTTGGTACCTTTAGTAATTTATCTTCCTAGGTAGGTAAAATAGAGCTTGCAACTGTCAAAAACTCAAGAAGAGCTATAAAATAAAGGTAACACCAAATGTTTAAGCAAGCTAGCAGTCCCCTCCTTCCACCCCATTTTCCTGCTCCTATACACATCCTGCGGGACTTCCTTATAATTGTACTTATGTATTTTTCCTGCAGTGCCTCTGATATATACTTCTGAGCTGCTTACCTGCCCCATCTTGCTTCCTCTTTAAAATTACTCTGTATATACTTATATGTGTGTGTATATTTGTGACTAGTCATTTTCCATAATTAACACTTAGTTACAGCATATTTATTATCTGAAGAAAATTAAAATAAGTATGCTCTAAGAAATGTAGCACATTGCACATATTTACGTATTCCACTAATCATCCTACTTATTAAAGTTCTTTACAGGAGAATTTTATAAGTAGGTTCCTTTCAATTCATTAGAGCTTATACCTAAATGAGGGAGGATAAACCAACAGCTTAAAGTACTAAAAATAATATGTCAAATAATTTTTAAATGTACCACTTCTAAGCCACTTTTAACCTATGAGTTAAAAAGGAGCATGGTACGCTAAATCGTGACAAATCTAGAATAATTGCCTAGCGATAAAATTATAAATTATTACCTCCTAAGAGGTAATTATAATTTATACAATGAGAATCCCACAGGATGACCATGTTAGAATAATTTATTCAGTGTCCTGTAAAAAGATAATGTAGGAAAGAAGCATTGAAAGGCCTCTCAAAGAGTCAAGCACCTTTAGAATTAATTCATGTAAATCACATTTAGCCTATCCCAAATATTCAAAAGGAATTCGAGGACAAATATCTGGAATTTCTTTGCCTGAAAACAGTGGATTTATTTTACATTTTCTAGTTGAGAAAACTTATTGAAAATACTTACATAAAGGAGTGAAATACAATGTAAAAATTCCATTCCACTTATGTGACAAAATTACTGTTGTCCCCAGTGGCATCTAATATAATTTATCCAATTAACAGAGTAATCAGATAGGAAAACCAAACTTATGAAGTGAGTTTAGGAATAGAAATGCTCAATGAGTGAAATATATCATCTGCTAATAGGAGGGCCATGTGTTCAGCAGTCTCTTAGTGCAATTCCATTTAATATTTAGTATTTCTACTTAATCCAAGAGGCTTTGGAGCCAAAGCCAAATTAAAAGGAGAAGGAAGAATAGCATGGATCTTAATTTCAATTTAATGGCATGTGAATGAGTTTATTAAATTTGCAACAGATCAACTGGATATGAACCTGTCATTATTGTTTAAAATGACCTAAGAGGGAGTAGCAATCATGCAAAATACTGTTTAAATGAAGGCTTTCAGTACAACTACTTTTTCATCAGGCATGACGTTTCCATAATCTTTTTTTTTCCTTTACTTTTTACAGAATTGGATCTAATCATGACTTTGCTAGAAGGCCCTCTGCCCAGTCTGCTGCTTGAAGCAAGAAGCTAAGCAAATGGCACGCAGGAAAAAACCAAAGGACTCTCGAACTGCAGATGTGGCAGCCATCTTCTTGTACAGATTGCTGCCTTGGGGCCGGCTATGCCGTTGGTCCAGCCCATTCCTGCAATTCCTTGTCTTGAGCGTTGTGACATTTGGTGTGATTGCTCCCTTCACTTGCCGAGACCTCCTACATTCTTACTTCTACATGCGTGGTTGGTACCTGAGCTCAATGACCCAACATTTTTTAAAGCAGAACCAAGAGGAAGGCTTGAGTGCTCTCCGTTACTTCGAGCGACTGAAGAATACATCAGAGAAGTTGACCAAAGAGGCCTTGCCACCGTGGTTGCTGATTACCATCATTACTGTCCAAAGGAGGCCGGAACTCCACTATGTCCTTCAAGTAGCAGCCCACTTCCACCGCCTGCTCCAGGAATGTGGCCCTTCTTGCCAGCACCATCGGCTCTTACTCTGTAACGTGGAAACAGATCCCAGCAACCACCAGGATGCTAAGCTGCTTGCCACTTTCTTTGCTGTGGTGAACCGCTACAGCGGTCAGGAAAATTTAGATCTCTTCCCAAACCGTTTTGAGAAGGAGAAGCAAGATTACACCTATTGCCTTGAGAAATCACTTCAGCTGTATAGACCAGAACATGTCCTGTTGGTGGAAGATGATACCCTCCCAGAAAAGGAGTTCTTTCCAGTCCTCCATCACTTGTTAAAGACACGATTCTCAAAGCCCCACCTCCGAGATGCTCTCTATATCAAACTGTATCATCCCGAGAGACTTCAACATTACATCAATCCAGAACCCATGAGGATCCTGGAATGGCTCGGATTAGGCATGTTTTCAGGATCCTTCTTGGGCTTTGTCTACTCATGGGCATCCAGCCGCTCCAGCCTTAGTTGGTCCATTGTGTTGTTTTTTGCCCTGTACAGCATGCTGCTAGTAGAGCTGGTTGGGCGCCACTATCTCTTGGAACTTCGACGCCTGGCGCCATCCTTCTACAACATTATGCCTGTGACCGAATGCTGCACTCCAGCCATGGTGTTCTCTGCTCCTTCAGCACACCGTGTTCTGGGTTACATGAAAGAAGTTCAGTGTCGCCTCGGTTTTGCCAAAGATATTGCTCTTTATTCACTGCTGCGTACCAAGGGCGAGCGTGCGTTTGTGATTGAGCCCAATCTGGTGAGACATGTGGGGATATTTTCCTCTGTCAGGGTCAATGAAAACCCAGAGCTGCTTTGACTTTTCAATATTTTTTTAAGGACTGAAACAGATGAGCAAATACTTGCCGAGCTTTGCTGCACTGAGCCATCTCCAGTTGCAAGCTGGGGCTTGAATCAAATCAAATAATTAAGGTCAATAATGTTCTCTAGGAGTAAGCTTGGAATTGTTTTCTAGCATTCTATGTTTAAAAAAAGAGAGAGTACACAATAGCTCTAAATCAGCCTTCCACACGATGCCCTTCCACTGTGAGGTTGCAATTCCGAGAATCCCAGCCAATGTGGCTGGTGGTAGTTTTGACTTACAAATTCTAGGTTGTGAAAGTTAGCTCTGATTGATAGCTTACAGATAATGAATAAGAGTTCCTCAGTTTTGTAGAAATACCAGAGATGATGCTTTAACTTTTGGGTATCAACTTATAAATTATTTTTAAATGGTTCTTTCCCATAATCATGAAGCATTAACTGAAAAGAGAAACTATTTTTTAAATTGCCTTAGTCTATCTTTTCTGAGCTGATGCCTTCGAGATATGTTGGCTGCAAAATTGCCAACACTGCCCGTCAATCTTCTGGAGGCTTGCAGTCCTAACCAATCAAAAGGATGCCAGCTTGGGAAGACTGGTGTACATTCAAAGACAAATGATCATTTTCAGTGAAAGTGTTAGGCCTGCGATTAATCTTAACATTTCTTTCTTTCTTGTTCCAAATCTTTCATCTCTTTGTCACTTTCTCATGAGCCATTTAAGTGGGCTTTTGTGCATACCTCCTGAATATTAAAGATCCCTTGCAAATGGCAAGCTCTCCTTGCTTGTAGAAACTTTTAAGTCAGCAACAAGGTAAGGTTGCTCAATTTGAAGCAGCTAAAATGGTTGGAGATAGTTGAATTATGTGTTATCCTAATCTGTGTTTACAACAGAGTTGGCACGGCTGAGAAAATGAAAAAGCCCATTAGATTGAATGAAAAGTCTAACGATGCTAATATTGTGGACATAGTCATAGCTGCAGAAAGTTTGATTGTGCTCAAATGTGGCTCTTCCTTTGCCCTATCTATTCTTGTCCCCTATATTAGTGACCCTGATGGTATATCTTATACCAAAGGCTCAGATCACTCCATTAACAGATTTCTAGAATCAGCTGATCACCAGAAATCCTAAATCCTAATCCTAAAACCCTCCATCTATGAATTAGAATTGCCATGTCAATTGCCAGCTAATTTTGGCTTAGCAGTTTCTTACCGTTCCTTTTTCATTTTGTTTTTCCCAAGGCAGGAAACCCTTGAAATATTTTCTACAACTGCCCATCCCAATCGGTTGCTTTCTTTTGAAATGTACTGATAGTACTGTTTAAAAATCAGATGCGCATCATTCAAAACCATTCTAAAGGAAATGTGACGTTCTCATTTCTCTTGATTTCCTCTGCATTTGCTACCTCCTACTTCACATACTACTCACACTGTTCCCTGTTAATGGGCTTATTAAAAAATACAAGTGCCTTACTTAGATGATACCTAAACACTTTTATAGAGAAGCTTTTTCTTCCTCTGACTCTGGGAATCTGTGAGAAGAGCACGGCTTTTTCCACCCTACTTGAAAAAAAAAACTTGAACTTAGAAATGTATTTTTCTTTCCACGAGAATTCAGTTGAAATAAATAAATGCACCATCATCTGTACGGTTCTTGGAAAAGTTGATGTATTGTTCCAACGTTCTTGCTATTGCAACAATAATTTTAGAAAATTGTGTGGGGGGAGACATAGTAGAGGGGTTTCTAGAGGCATCCATGTAGAAAGAAACAATTCACGCTGCAAAAAATATATCTGGGGAATCCAGTCAAAAGTATTACACAGCATAGCTAAGTAATACCCCTGGATCAGAATCAATTTATTTAGCCGTTTATTTATTTGTTGAATTTGTATACCACCCACCTCACTAATGCAGCGGCTCTGTATTAGTTATTTGATAACAAGTTTTTTAGCTGCTGATAGCATGCACCCTCATGAGCTTTTGCCACCCTCATGAGCTTTTCTCCGCACATCCCGCCTTGTCATCACTACATATGCAAGTGGATAAAGGTTCACAGGCAAGCCATTGATGGACAGCAAAAGAACACAAGTCCTATCAAGTCAGCCCTATACACCCAGGAGACAGAAAGTGGGTAGGGACTGACCAGCAGAATATTTAGTAGGAATCTCCCTTGGCATGAGTAGAGGCTGACAGTACGCTTGGCTGGGGCATCTGTGCTAGTGATAAGTTTATGCCACTCTGGGCAGTACAGACAGACAGTAGCCAACAAGCTGGAAAGATCCCGCCCTCTACTGTGTGATCAGCTCATTTAGTGTTAAAGTACCACAAGCTACGCAAATAGCAAGGGGTTAGTTGGGAGAAAATACAGTGCACCACATCAGTTGTGGTTCGGTTTTGTGCTTTGGGTTGGGGATGAATGGAAGGTTGTATCAGGTGGTGTAGTGTTCTTCAAGAATGATTAGCCAGGCTTCCTTGAATCGAAATTAGATATGGATGTAGATATGTGCCTGTAGCCTAAATTCTAGGCAGTTGAAAGCTGACTAGATAACACATGAACTGCCCTGATTACTTCAAAGAATCAGGTCTCTCTATCTGTGCTAGAAACACATGCTTTCCTCCTTCACACAAGCAGTGCCATTGTTCTGTGGATTTGTGCAATATACCTGCAGCACCTGTAATCATGCCAAGCTGTACCAACAGGATGAATTAGATTCAAAGGTTTTCTTCAGACTCTGCTTGTAGCTGCTTGGAACTGATTCTGGAGTTATTTGTATCCTCAGCACTGAATTACAGCCATGCCCACAAGCAGCTCTTGATCCTTGAAGCATAAGATCCAATGCAGCAGCTCAGAAAACACAACTTACATAAACGTAGTATTCCACAGAATAGTGCCTGGGAAGCTCACTATTTTAATAATAAATTGTTAATTAAAAACTGCGAATAATAGCCTATTGGATTTGGGTTGGAGGGAAGAGGTTGAAGTTTGAGTTCAGAAACTGGGAAATGGGATTTTGCACAAGTTTCCATCAATGAGCTTTCTCACAGCTCTATAGAATGTCGGCACTTCACAACAGCAATATAGTAACTTCAGTTGCTATTGGAGATTAATGCAGTTGACCCAGTTGACAGAAGCAATAGCGTAGAGTCAAAAAGATGTGGCAACCATTTGGGAGTGATTCAAAGGCCTTCCATGAAGGTGACCTGAAATAAAACTTTTTTCTTCCTGTCTGCACAAATTCTCACTATGAGTTCTCATCCCTGTGGGATTGCAGTAAATCAGTTCATAAAATGGAGGGGGGGGAATCACATTTCTCAATGCACCAACTCTAGAAAAGTCTTAGAATGCCGAGATTATTTGTGAAATATACATGCTACCTGCCCTAGATTCTCAATATATTTAAAACATCCATTTTTTCCAGCTTCTTTTCAAAACTAAATCAAGCTAAGGGCAAGAATGAAAATAGTTCTGTCTAGATTCCCAATCCCAGGAATTCATAATCCTGCATCGGAAGCACAAACGGACCAGATTATTGGTTCTCAACATAACCATATACCCCATGCCACATTTCTATGGTGCCACAATCTTACATGATACTGTTTAAATTAACAAACAGTGCAAATGATAAAATACTTCTAGCTAAAAGCAACTATGAGGGGGTCACAGAGGTACATGAGGCTGAGAAGACAACCATGAGCAAAAAGGGTGGGGGGTGGAGATTCAGGATTTCTGGTCTAGATAGCAGCAGATCTTTAGATAGGTAAGACAAACATGCCAGATTGAATTAAGACTCTGGAATCTTAACTAATATAAATTAGAGGAGAGGATCAAATCAAGAGGAGAATGTTCTATGTTGTGCAACTTTTTGAGAGCCATGATGGCGCAGTGGTTAGAATGCTATATTGCAGGCCAACACTGCCAACTGCCAGGAGTTCGATCCTGACTCGCTCAAGGTTGACTCAGCCTTCCATCCTTTTGAGGTCTGTAAAATGAGCACCCAGATAGTTGGGGGCAATATGCTGACTCTGTAAACAATTTGGAGAGGGCTGTAAAGCACTGTGAAGCGGTATATAAGGCTAATGCTGTTAGCAGGCAGAGGAAAACCTTGTGGCAGCAGTTAGGCTAAATGAAGGTGTCTTACTGACCAAAACTTCAGGCTCCCCTTACTACGTCTGGTGGCTAAAGTTCCTGCTTGTTTGTCTTTTCAACTGTGTGGAGAGAGAATGTCAGTGGCTTAGCAAACATTGCATCTCTCAGAGAAATAGCAGACTAATGATCAAGGCCACAGAGAGATTGCATTAAAACTGGGACAATGTTGGTTTAACAAAATTCTTGAGCTTTCACCTTTCAGGGCAACTAATCAGGTAAATGTCAAAGAGATTTTGCAGATCCAACCCCCAGTTAGATCTTTCATGCAATGAATGTAATGGATCCATTCAAAAAACGTTTCTCTGTACTGCATCAGAATTGCATTTTCCCCAGGACACAGTGTAGCTGTGTGACATACCCTTTTGTCAACATGCAGTCAAATATGCACGTTCATCAAAAGGCCACAAAAAGGTTGGCAATATAAGTTATGATCTATATACATAATTATATGCATACCGTTATTTACTTTTTTATTATTTTTAAATATTTTTTATTAGACAAACAAAAACAAAACATTCAAAACATTGAACATGGTACAATCCTCCTAACCCACATACTTGTCTTACATTGCTAAATCACATATAAAAATAGTGCATTTTTACATTCTATATATATTTTATATATATACATTTAATCATTTCTTACTTGATCCTTTCTCTTTTCTAACCAAGCATAACACTTATCCCATACTTCGTAATAATCCGATTCATCCTAATTTTTTTTAATTCCTTGGTCAGTTTGTCCATTTCTGCACACATCCAGATTTTTATTATGTAATATTTATCATTTACTTTTGTAAGGAGTGCAAGAATATATCAGAAGCATTCTAGGGGTTCGGGATATAGAAAAGGTTGGGAACCCTGTGCTAGGAGGGTGTCAAACTGGCGGCCCTTGAACTGAAGTTAGCCAAAGCAGCCCTTCGTAGGGAGAACTTTCTGGCTATTTTCCCCTTTGCAAAACCTTGCTTCTTTCGTCACATGCAGGGCATTGCAAAACGTATTGCACTCGAGTACATACGGGGAAGTTGTTTGTGCACCTATTATATCGTGGCGGGGAGGAGGGGAAATAAGCAGGCAAGCAAACACACCCACACCCGCACTCGCACCCACACACACCCCAGTTTCTTACTGGACAAACCTTATCACCCTTCGCAGCCAATCGGAACTGCTGAGGAGTTCCATCTGCCCAACCAGCTTGAAGTGGGGGAAGAGGGAAAGAAAATCAGGGGGAAGAGTTAACTAGTAGTGTTAGGTATAAAAAGTTCCCGCGTGGCAAAACTCGTCCCGTTTGGCTGAAGCCCCCCTCATCCATTCACAAGAGCTTCTGGGAGAGGCGGTGAAGATCCACCGAAACGGTACGTGCAAATTATATGTGCCAAAGGGTTCATGAGGGTTCTTGGGAAACTAGAGAAGAGAGAAAGCTTTTTTTTGGTTGGGGGTAAGTGTGAAAAAAAACACACACAAAAGTCTGGATCCCGGAAATACTCCTTCTCAACTTTAAAACAAAGGGTCTGCAAACGTGTCAAGTTTAAGACTTGTGGGCTTCATCTCCCAGAATTCCTGAGCTAACATGACTGGAGGAGAGATTCTGGGAGTTGAAATCCACAAGTCTTAAAAGTTGCCAAGTTTGAAACCACCCCTGGCTTAAAACGTCGCTTTCTTCAACTCTTACTTGAAGGACAGCTGAGCTCCCTATAGACTTTGCCCATCGATCGGGAAAGGTGCGAGTCGGTTCAGCAATCGCTCAGCGCATTTCTACCTAAATTGCGTTCAAGTTGAGGAGGTCTTCAACCCCAAGAGTTGTGTAATTGTATGCCTGCAATTCATTACACAATTGCTTGCAGAGGCTTTTTTGTCCTTCCTATTGAAAAAGCAAGTCGTGGAATTGCTCTTTTAGAACCCATCTCACCTTTCTGCGTTGGCTGAAAGGATTTCTCAACTCCGATGTAGAAGAAGCTCCTTTCTCTTCCTAAATCTTCACTCGAGGGATTTCACCTGCTCTTAAAGCCGCTAATGAGATGACTCCCTATCCAGAATAAGGATACAGCCCCGGATCCCTCAATATAGCTAACAAGATTGAGTGTCCGCACCAATTATACTAGAAGTTAGTCCTATTAAAAGCAGCCTAGAGATCTTTGCCACGTCGACATTGGTATCGCCAAGTAAAAATGAGCAAAATATAAGAGAGAAGAATGGGTCAAGGAAGTCTTATGGAGGGGGAGGGAGCGGGGGACAGAGGGCTGAAGTGTAATTAAAAATTCTCTTTGGGGGCTTTTACCACCCTAAATTGGAGGGACCGATCTGTGGCTCTCGAGATATTGCTGAAGTAGAATTCCCAGCAACTCCACTATTAACCATGGAGCCACAGGACTGGATGGACTGGTCCTTCATTGTAATGATAAGCAGTCTTCCTGAGATGATGACACACTTGAAATTTGGATTATTTATATATTTATTGGATGTATAGAGTCTTGTGAGAACTCTTCCACATACCATGAGAGAGGATGTCTATAGTATTGACAAAGTGGTTGCTCTAAGCCAGGGGTCTTCAAATTTGACGGCTTTAAAACTTTTGGCCTTCAACACCCAGAATTCCTCCTCCAGTCATGTTAGCTCAGGAATTCTGGGAGTTGAAGTCCACAACTCTTAAACTTGCCAAGTTTGCAGACCCTTGCTCTAAGCAGTGACAGGCAGTCCTCAAAAGGTCATTTACCCAAAGGCGAACTGGTGGAGTTGTTCCTATTCCCCAGTAAACATACATTTAAATCTCTCAGTGAATAATATGTAAACCTTCAGGTATTGTTGGACTGCGGCTGCCATCAGTCTTTCCTATGACCGTGCTATCTTGGACTTATGAGAATTAGAGTTTGACAGCATTCAGGGAGCCACGTGTTGCCCAACTGTGCTCCAAGCAAGGTTGTTGTGGAGTAGGTTTGAAAGAATGCCTAAGATGTAGCTCAGTGTTCATCCAAGATTTCAGGCAAACATTCATTAAGACTATGATACACGCCTTGTTAAGTCAAGGACTGCAAAATCTATTGGGAAAGCTGATTTACTATTGGATAAGAAAATCCTATTATCTTACGTACACAAAGAAGGTTCTTAGTTCTTACTGTGTGCCAAAACCAGAATAGTGCCCATGTGTGTTTTGATGTGCCAGGAAGACAGTAGAAAGTCATTCAAAGAGTCATCTTTGGCTGGATGAGGAACATAGCTAGCCTTTCCATGGCTTTATCAGGACTACTTTTCTTCCAATAGTGTTCATCAGGGACATGGACTTTCAAAGATTTTAGGAGATCTGGAGGAGAATGCTTGTTCAACCCCTCCAGTTTTCCTCATTGCTGGTATGATGCCATCTTTTTCTCTACTACTTCTAAGACCCATGGTGGTTAGAATGCAGCACTGCAGGTTAATTCTGCTGACTGCCAGCAGTTCAATCTTGTCCAGTTCAAGGTTGACTCAGCCTTATATCCTTCCAAGGCTGGTAAAATGAGGACACAGATTCGCTTAGAGAGAGCTGTAAAGCACTATGAAGTGATATACTGTATACGTTTTATTGCTATTGCTATTTATTATACAAATACAGAGAAATTTTAATAGATGGGAAGAAAGTATTGCTACACTTGTTATCTTCAAATACCAACCCACACTTTGGAAGAGGGTTTGGCAGTTATTCTTCAATGAAGAGCCTGAAGAGACTTCAAAGATAAACCAATATTTTGTATTAAAAACAGCCCTCTGCATCTGTCCACACCAAGTTTCAAAGCAGTCCACATCTTCTATTATCTTCTTTAATTCATTGCATAGTTGACTGCTTTTGCTGAGGAAGATTGAAATGACTGTTGGCAGAAAGGGCATCTTTTCTTTCTATCACTGTTTTAAATCATATGATGTTTTTCTACATCAACTGACTTTTAAAAAATCTATGTACTAGGTAGGAATGCTGAATACATTTTGCTTATTTTTTTTAGCATTCATTACTTAATGCAGTTGGTATTTTGAAAAACTTCATACGGAATGTAGTTCAGATTTAGATAACATCTCTTTTCTTAAGTATCCAAATTATATTTGGTAGCCATGGCTTGTTCTATTTCTAAGTGTCATCAGCTTTGCTTTTTTTTTTTGGGGGGGTTCTAATTTTTTAAAATTATTTTTAGAGGTCCTGGCAATAAGGATATTGTTTAGGATCTGCTAATATCCCAAACAAAGCTGTAGAAGTTTCTGAGGCTTTTTTTCCACTTTAAATATTTTGAAGTCATTGCTCTCTTAAGTCAAAATGGTGATATCATTAGAAGGACAGATGAATGCATACATGCAACCTACGAAAACCTCTTTCTCTAGTACTGAATCTCCTGGTTGCAACATTTATGCAGGTGGCTATGGAAAAACCTGGTTCATTTGTGACTGAGCTGCATGGAAGCTGTGGTTCAAATGATAAATAGTATAGATGAATATAGGACTGGAATGTTGGGTTTCAAGACGCATTAATTCTTTGATTCGTTTATTGTCTGGGAAAGTCTTGTGGAAAATGCTGGCAATAATTGGATACTTATCTCTGTGATAGTACTAAAGAGCCCCTGGAAGAATAAAATTCACTAATGATAGGTGGCAAGAACTCCTTGGGTTCCTGATACCATAGGACTTTTTGGGGTGAAAAAAGAATGCGTGCATATCATAGATAGTTCCCCCCACCCTTCCAGTCAAAGCAATATTGGTCAATTCTATACAAGCAGAGAGGCAGAAACTTCTGTTTTGCACATATTCTTTTCCATTATGCAATGGAAATCCTTCCCCTCCCATGCGCATAAATAACTAAATAAAAATTTTGAGAGCTCCTAGTATTACTAATCAAAAGACGTTACGGAAGCATTCAATCCTTTCCAAATATTGTGTGTATTATTGGGTCCTGTATTGTGCTAAGGCAAAGAGGCATACATTGGTACGATCACCCAGAAGAGTTACAGCTAGTATTTGGACACTCATATACACCCATCTCCATTGCATTCCATGAGCAAAGCGGAGAAATGGGCAGTACATCATATCTGGAAGCTGTGAACGGACAGAAGGCTCCTTTTATTGGACTGAATATCATGCTTGAAATAGTGAGTCCATTAAAATCAATGGAGCAGGTTATGATCACCAACACTTGGAAGTTGCCTCTTGACCATAGTCCTCTATACGATTCTCTTCCACCCAATCTCGTCTTGAAATTTTAGAGCTTTCTGCTTAACCGAATTCTTTGCAAAAAGCAACTCTCATCTTTTCATTCTTGCAGGTCTGCAAAAATCTACAAATGCATCTAGGGTTTATTTTAATGTTTAGCTTCTCTCTCTCTCTCTCTCTCTCTCTCTCTCCCCGCCCCCCAACAGAAGGGGCACCTATTTATGGCATTTGCATGCTTTCGAACAGCTAGGAGAGCAAGAGTTGGCCAAGGACAGGAGCTCACCCTGTCACATGGCACTTGGGTCTCGAACCCACACATTCAAATCGGGGTTGACTCCTAGCAACTGCCTGGACTTGTCCCTGCAGTTTTCCTGGCAAGATTTTTCAGAAGTGGTTTGCCATTGCTTCCTTCCTAGAGCTAAGACTGTGTGACTAGCTCAAAGTCACCGAGCTGGCTTTGTGCCTCAGGTGAGCCAAGAACTCACAGTTGCCCAGTTCCTAGCCAGATGTCTTAACCACCATGCTGAAGTGTCTCTCATTTAATTGCACTATAGAACAGGGGTCTCCAACCCTGGCATCTTTAAGACTTGTGGACTTCAACTCCTAGAATTCCTTAGCCAGCTTTACTTTGAGCTTTGCTGGCTGAGGAATTCTGGGAGTTGAAGTCCACAAGTCTTAAAGTTGCTAAGGTTGGAGACCCCTGCTGTAGAAGATTTATTTATTTATTAAATTTGTATTTTGTCTTTCATCCAAGACCTCAGTGAGCCACCATAAATAACACTACTCTCTCCTGTTTTTCACCATCATATCAATCATATAATTAAAGAAGTACTTTATAAACTCACTGTAGATAAATTCTGCTAATCCAAAATTCTTTTTAACCAATATAGAGAATCACTATATTATTAAATCTGCTTAGACTGCTACTAAAGTCCATATCTTTTAGGTCCAGCAAGTGAAAAGAGCGATCTTTCTAATGCGCGTAATGCCTGTACTCAGTGGTTAATTATTCTCCACACAACCAGGGTTTAGACTTAGCAAAACTAAACATTAGCTGTCTATTACCTAGGAACAAAAGTTGGACACATGTCCTAAAAGACTCACAAGAGACTTTGCAAATTGCACATCTATCTTCCCTGCCCCCAAAAGTACACACACACCAGTCCACACTGCAGCAACCTTGAAACCTGCTAACCCTCTTCTGACCTCAGTTCTTGCACTTTGGTCTGTCATCTGTTGTAACATTAACAGAAGGCAACCTTTGCACTATTTCTAATGGGGAATTCCCCCCCCCTCTATCTTTTTCTATAGATCTTTTTTTTTAAAAAAAAGACTTACACTCTAGCAAGGTTGACCGTTTCTGCCCAGATCCTGTTGACTGGCTGCCAGGTATTTGATTAGGCAAACAGTCTTCTTTACTTTGGATGCCACTGATATATCTTAAATGCTGCCACACTTTTATAGTGCTGCAACACCCTTTTCTCATTGTGAAACTTTTAGGCTTGGAAAATACAATTTATTTGTGTGACAAGTGGGTTTCATTCAATATCTAGCTACATCCATCTCAATTGCTAGCCTTCAAAGCTTTGGGATGGGCAGGAGGGCGGGGATGGTGGACAATTTTCCCTAGAAGCCAAAGTTTGTTATTTGACTATGACTTGTACTTTTCAAAACAATAGAACTGCACGCTCACAGAACCGGTTGTTAAACCGGTTGCAGCCCCCCACTGATTTGCTCTCTGCTTCTAGCAATCTGCCTGCCCTCACCCATATTGCTTCTTCTCATCATACGGATAATTTGTTTCTTCAATGAGGTATTTTTAGGCTGCTTTTAAGAGCCTTACCTTCCCAGGGCAACTTCTAGACTGGTTTCCTCAAACAAGTTTGGATGAGGTTCATGACCATACAGGGAAGGGAAAATATCAAACAGGGCTTTGCTTTCACCACCCTGAATTTTTTTCCTTGCTGTGGATAGTTAATTGAAAGTGGTGATTAAAATAACCAAAAACATATTACACCTGAAATAAAAAGCAGAAGGAAATAGAAGAGAAAGGCACAGCATTCTGTGTCTACTTGCTTTTAGCTGGCATTTTTGTTTTAAAGGCAACATTACGATAGAAATAGCAAGAAAAACAGCGTTGTCCAGATTCCAGTCCAACTTAAGGCAAGTTTCTGATTCGCATGTGTACGTACTCAACACATGTCTGCACATACGCCTTTCTTTTTTTCAAAAAAATAGATTGAATGCAGGAATAATGAAAAGCACCTTTACTAACATCAAAAGACCTAAGAGATTGCCTATGGAGTTGCACATGATTTTATAACAGAAACCCTCCAAAAATATTGTCTCAATGGGCCGATTAACACATTCTTTTTTATTTTTGAGAATGTGCATCTCTTTAAACAATACTGCAAAGAAACAGTGTCTTGGAAGTACAAAAATATATATTTCTCTTACTACAGTAGAACTTGGGTCTTGAGACATTTCAAAATTGGAGAAAGGCTCAATTAGATCTTGCCTGGCACTCCCTTGATGTGTTTTTCCACAGCTCCAATCCAATGATGGGATTCAAAAAAATTTACTACCAGTTCTGTGGCTGTGGCTTGGTGGGCATGCTGTGGCTTGGTGGCATGGCAGGTGAAGGATATTATAAAATTCCCATTCCCTCCCCACTCCACTAACCTGCTTTCCAGCTCCATTCTCCTGTACAGGGCAACAAAAGAAGACCCAGCCGATCAGCTGGGACTCAGGAGGCAGAGAATAGATGGGGGCAGGGCCAGTCAGAGCTGGTATTTGTCGGTTCTCCGAACTACTCAAAATTTCCACTTCTGGTTCTCCAGAACTGGTCAGAACCTGCTGAATACCACTTCTGCTCCATCCTTTCCAATCAGCTATTCGTAAAAGAGGAGCCTAATGCATCAAGGCTTTGAACATCTGTTCTGATTATTTGCTTTCCTTTCTAAAATGTCTACTGTTCCCAGGATAGAGATAAATAAAACAGTCACTTTAAGAGTACTGCTGTTCACATGATCACTCAGTCTCCCTTATACCTTGACTGGACTTGCGTTGCCCATAATTTTAGCTTTGCTCCGACTGTGGCACCCATGGTATAAAAAATGCAATTTTGGCCTCTCTGGTCAAAAGAGCAATATGGTATGTATGCTATATACACCATCCAGATGTGATTCATTAAAATACAGATAGTCCTCGACTTACAATTATTTGTTTAGTAACTATTCGAAGTTACGATACTGAAAAAAGTGAGTTATGACCATTTTTCACAAGACTGTTGCAGCATTTACACAGTCATGTGATCAAAATTCAGATATTCGGCAACTGGCATAGATTTGTGACAATTGCAGTGTCCCAGAGTCATGTGATCACCTTTGGCGACCTTCTGAAAAGCAGAGTCAACAGGAAAAGCCAGATTCACTTAACAAAGACACGTTACTAATTTAACAACTGCAGTGATTCACTTAACAACTGTGCTAAGAAAAGGTCATAAAATGAGGCAAAACTCACTTAACCACTATCTTGCTTAGCAATGGAAGTTTTGGTCTCAGATGGCCGTAAGTCGAGGACCACCTCTGCATGACACTTAGAGCCCATTGTATCATTTTATTAAGCCAGTTGTTAATTAGATCAGAATTATAGAAAGGCAAAATATCTTAGGCATTAATCTTAGCAAACACAGAAAATAATTGCTCGGTTTGTTGTTCTTATTACCCAGGATCTAATAAACAGGAAAGGCTGAAAATGTGGGGTTTCCCTCATTATGTTTACCTTTCTTTTCTAAATAAGGAATTTGTTTATTTGTAGGTATTTTATTAGAAGAAAATAATCTTATAATCTCCACGCTTTCCAGCCTTAAAATTAACAGGGTGCCACGTATTACTTACATTAGAGATGGTCAGAAGGAAGACCAATTTCTAGAGATGTCAATGCTTGAAGAATGTAGGACACTGTAGATATTGTTCCAAATTCTGAAGGTCCTGTGTGCGTTAAGCAATAATGCACATTGAGAACATGTCCACAGGAGGATTCTAAGCAGCTCCAGACGTCTGTTTTTCCCATGATGTCAGCAGGGCTGGAAAATTAAGCTGGTTTATCTCCAGCTCAGCTGTGGCTTAGACGAGAGTGCTGTGGAACTCGTGTTATTCTTGCCTTCTTGTGTGGAGATGTTGCTGTTCCACTTCTCTTTGAGCGGGAACTCTTCATTCCTTCACCTGTTTTTTTTTTGGGGGGGGGAACTGTACAGGGAATCCTCGACTTATGACCGTTCATTCAGGACTGTACAGGGAATCCTTAACTTATGACCATTCATTCAGGAACCTTTCAAAATTACAATGGCTCTGAACAAAGGGATTTACCACCTGTTCCTAAACCTGTGGATGCTGCAGTACCCATCCAATCACTTATCCACCAGCCCTTATGACAGACCTCAGGGATGCTCCCACCTGCATCCCACCCCACTGGGTCCCTTGGGCCTACCTTCCACCTGGCTGGGTCCCCACACAGGTCTTGGGCGTGCTTCCTGCCCCTCTGGGTCTCACAGTTTTAGTTCCATTCAGGAATAAGAATGGAAAATTTGGTTTCAGTTGGTCCAACTACATATGTCCATTTGGCAGGGTGCCAGGGTTGAGTTTGAGACTGTTCCTCACTATCCAGACCTTCACAGTCTCCAAACACTGAGATAAGACCTTGATGTTAGTTATCCTTAGCTTAGTTAGCCTAAACTTAGATATATCATCAGCTTAGTGGTCATACCTAACCTCAAAACGACAGATCACCTCACACAGATATTAAATAAGAGAGGGGAGAGTGCCAAGTCCAACAGCACCCTGCATATCAAGGAACTCAGGTTCATAATCTCCTCCCACTAAGACTGACTGGGACCAATTATAAAGAAAGAGGAAAATCACCACAATAGCAATAGTACGGAGACTTATATACCACTTCACAGTGCTTTACAGCCCTCTCTAAGCAGTTTACAGAGTCAGCCTATGGCCCCCAACAATCTGAGTCCTCATTTTACCCACCTCGGAAGGATGGAAGGCTGAGTCGTCAACCTTGATTCTGGTGGGATTTGAACTGCCAAATTGAAGGCAGTTGATAGTCAGCAGAAGTGGCCTGCAGTACAGCACTCTAACCACTGTGCCATCGAGGCACAATACAGTGCCTCCTATTCTTCATCCTCAGAAAGTGGTCCAGAAATACACTGTGGTTAATTGTATTGAAAACAGCCAAGACATCAAGAACTGGGATAATCCTGGTTCCTCTAGAGACCACCACAAATGTCCCCGATGGCATCTCTGTACCAAGTTCCTGTCTGAATCCCAACCAAAATGAATCCCAGGCCCTTTGAAGCTGAAGACATTTTTAAAATCCACTATTTATTGTTTTTTTGTGTGTTGTTTTACTGATATATAATGGCTGAAAACCTCAATGTGGGTGAGAATGTGTCCTCTTCCTGTTACATTTAAATACACAATTTTCTGATTCCAGGGGTGTCAAACTCAAGGCCTGGGGGCCAATTCTGGCCTAGCGGGTGCTTAGATCTGGCCCGTGGGGCCTTCTTGGAAATAGCAAAGGACCAGCCCACAGTGCCTTTGCCAGCAAAAATGGAGCTTGTGAGGGCTGCTGGCAGAGGGTAGCAGGAAGCCGTCCCGGCCAAAAATGGAGCTTGAGAGCCCGTTTTCGCTGGCAAAGCACTCAGGCCACCACAGGCGCCCCCAACACAAGTGATGTTATTTTGGCCACGCCCACCCTAGCCACACCCACCCCAGCCCCCAAGGTCAAACACAACCCTGATGCAGCCCTCAATGAAATTGAGTTTGACACCCCTGCCTTATGCCATTATAATGATGCTGCTGTTGTGAAAATAAATTTTAAAAAATCATAGGATTATACAGATATCCAAATAAATTTATCTTAAAACTTTGGAATGGTCTTTTCTTCCAGCCACCATGACCCACCAGTTTCCAAGCCTCTCTCCGGAGCAGAAAAAGGCACTCTCTGACACAGCTCAGAGGATTGTAGCTACTGGCAAAGGGATCCTAGCTGCAGATGAATCTGTTGGTAAGTATCATCAAACAATTATTTTTCTTCTTTTCTGTTGAGGCTGAAAGGTTAGATTCATTCATTTCAGTAGAGAATGATTCAACTATAAGGTACACCATTGATAAATGATGAATGAAGCTCGTTTTCAGAGTTGCCTTAGACCAGAAGGTCTCCAAACTTGGCAACTTTTAGACTTTTGAACTTCAACTCCCAGAATTCTCCAGACAGCATGCTGACTGAGGAATTCTGGGAGCTGAAATCCATAAGTCTGAAAGTTGCCAAGTTTGAGGACCCCCTGCCTTAAGCAAGATAAGGGAAGACATTCAGAAATGAATTTCACATTATTTTCTAATCTCCCTCTGTTTTTCCTAGTCTGCACACTTTTAGACTGCAGGCAAGGGATAGAAAATGTGAATTTTCCAATCAAAAATTGCTAGTATAATCTCAATTTCCCCTAATCCTATAGGATGGAAAAGATTAGCCAATTTTCTATAAATATCGAGAATATTTTCATGTGATGTGGAATGTGAAGATTAAATTCCATGCCTGTAATCTGAAGGAATGTAATCCACATAGGTGATACCACCAGCTATATTTTAGATGATGGCACTTTTCAAATCATTGCATGTTATTCATGAAAGTACACCCTACCATCTTCTTTTGCGGCACTTTTAAAACTTGTTATAAATAAAAGGACGGATTATAGGTAAAGGTCACCAACACAAAGTTCCTGACTTTTATTGGTTTCCCTCTCCATAGGGACAATGGGTAACAGGTTGCAACGCATCAAGGTGGAGAATACGGAAGAAAATCGCCGTCAGTTCCGTGATATTCTCTTCTCTTCCGACCCATCCATCAGCCAACAGATTGGGGGAGTTATTTTCTTCCACGAGACTCTCTATCAGAAGGACAACACTGGAAAACTCTTCCCAGCTGTCATTAAGGACAAAGGCATAGTTGTTGGAATCAAGGTAAATAGTTTCAAAATCCTTTCCTAGATGTCTCAAATGTGCTTTTTTCAAAAAGCAACTGGACTGTTTTTTTCCTTGATGAAGAAAACATTTGGTTCTAATCCAAGAAGCTTCATCAGTTCTGATGAAGGGAGGATGAAAGGATCAGAACTGATCCCCAGCATCAGAACTGATGAAGCTTCTTGGATGAGAAGCAAAACATTTTCTTTTTGTTCTTCTTCATGGGAAAAAACGGTCCAGTTGCTTTTTGAGACAACAATGATCTGGATGACTGAGATTCTCCACAGACACCCTTTCCTAAAGTTAGTTGCTGCAGAAAAGTAGCAGTATCCTGCTTTTATCTGCACTTCTATTATAGTTTGGATTGCAGGCCATGCAAAAACAAAGATAGAATAAAGTAAAGAAGGAAGCTGTGATTTGGCTGAGTTACTCAGAGTTTACATGTGGTAAATCATCAGGGTGAAGTTGATCCCATAAATCCAACATATATTGGTAGTGCCCGTGTTTAAATGACCTGTGTGCTTTACTACATTTTGTGACACATGTGTATTACATTGTGCGTTAATTATCCACAGCTGGATAAAGGCACAGCTCCATTGGCAGGAACTAACAATGAAACCAGCATTCAAGGTAAGCTTTCTTTTACCTCATAGAATCTTCAGAAGCATTAGCTAGAACGTTAGATAAAAGGGTTGAAGAACAAGGAAATGGACACAGCGCATTTGAGTGGAAACACTTCTATAAACAATAAAAGCAAGAACAAATTAACATTAGGAGGAATTGAAGCCTGAATTTGAGAGGCAGGGTTGCCTTTAGTACTGAAAACTCAAGAAATGATGAATCCAAAAAACAGAATTTACGTTCCAATGGGAACACAATTACATGCTTAAGGTAGAAAAAGTAATTATTGTTACGTGCCGCAGAGGCAGTGCTTAAAAGGATTTATGAAAAAACAAGGAATTCTTGTCTAAAACTTCCTCAGGACTACAAAACAATTCAATTTGTCTATCTGGTATTCCAAGCTTACAGAAGGCAGTGGTTTTATTTACATGGCATTCTTATCCATGGTTAACTCAAGATTTTTTCAATGAGACCAATATACAGTATTAGATTGGAGATTGGACAACTGGAGCCATAAGCTAACTTCAAGGATTGAGTTTGCCACATTGGAACAACCCAATTGCTAAAATATTTTTACATTTGCCTTCAGGTCTGGATGGGCTTGCTGAGCGCTGCGCCCAATATAAGAAAGATGGAGCAGATTTTGGCAAGTGGCGTGCTGTGCTGAAAATTACACAGACAACTCCTTCCCCCCTTGCCATCCAGGAGAACGCTAACACATTGGCACGCTATGCTAGCATTTGCCAACAGGTACAATTAGATGTCCACAAATATTTGGGGGCTTGGGACAGTTTGTCCAGTGGTTTGATAATGAGTATGATTGTGAGTATTCCTAGTTTTAAGCTGGCTAAACTCAAGTACAGCCTATCTGGATTTCAATTTAATCATCTCTCTCTGTTTAAACACCAGCATGGCTTAGTTCCTATTGTGGAACCTGAAATCTTACCTGATGGAGACCATGACCTGCAGCGATGTCAGTATGTGACTGAAAAGGTAAAGAGTTGTTGCTATTATTATTATTATTATTATTATTATTATTATTATTATTATTTTGCACAATCAGCCAGATAGATGTTCAGACTGGGTTTGGCATTTTAGTTTACCTATAGAGTCTTTGCCAAGGACCTAGGATAGGCAAATCTGGATGTCTGATAATGTTACAGATATTGTCGCAATATGGAAGCTGTTCCAAGTAAATCCACCTTCTACAATTGACTTCATCATCATCATCATCATCATCATCAATGTGGTCCACTTTTTGGTCTAAAATTAAATTCCTATGAGTGCAATGGTCTCATCCCCTGATTATCAGAATTTACTCACTTAGAATGTATTTCTAGTCTTCAAGGACTTTAAGTCCTGTTTTGTGTCTCTTAATATTCATTATACTCCTAAGTTATATCATTTTTTTTAAAAAAAAATAGGAGAACCTTTTAACCTCAGCCGTTATGGGTACA
The DNA here is from genome assembly GCF_049901715.1 of Pseudonaja textilis. Lineage (NCBI taxonomy): Eukaryota > Metazoa > Chordata > Lepidosauria > Squamata > Elapidae > Pseudonaja > Pseudonaja textilis. The sequence goes on from NC_141991.1 coordinate 174,187,704, forward strand.
ATTAGAGGTTTGTGCAGGCTTGTACTTTTATTAGAAATAAATAGGCAAAAATACACACCATCCATGAACATATATGCCAGTTTTGAAATCTTGGGCTAATGCCTTTTGAAGTGAAATGAGTAAAGTCGAAGATTTGTTTTCTCCATTTTTTAAAAAATATAAGGCAAGCATATGTTACTGAGCCACACCTTCCAACATTTCTTATCCTGGACCATAATGGAGGTTAAAGGAACTTACATACTTGACATCTAGAATAGTGGTCCCCAACTTTTGTGGCTTGGCAGCCGCCAGGGAGGAGAGGGGAACTGGGCCGTGTGAACAGCTGGCCAGCACACACATGCACACATAGCTCGACTGCAAGTTGAATTGTGCACACGTGATGTGCGCGTTGGCCCACTGATCATGTGACCTGGTTCTGAATAGCCACAGCCTGGTAGTGGGCCATGGGTTGGGGACCTCTGATTTAGAGGACCTGGTTAGATGTAAGCAAAGTGTAATCAATGATAATGTATTGCACTCCTATCATTTACAATCAGTGTGATTGTTAATGAATGACAGAGAATAGTCTGACACCGAAGAAATGTACCAGACTGAGGAAGAACAGCCATCTTGAATAGCCATGGGAGACACTGAAGGAAACTTACTGGCAAGATTGTTGCCAAACCATCTTGTCCTGAGGATAAAGACACACTTATCTGAGAGTTAGCACACTAAAAGAAGTGAGCATATTATAAACACTTCCACCATCACTTTTCTTTGTATCTCAGGTGCTGAGTGCTGTTTATAAGGCCTTGAATGACCACCATGTTTATTTGGAAGGGACACTACTAAAGCCCAACATGGTGACAGCTGGACAAGCTTGTCCCAAAAAATATACCCCACAAGATGTGGCCATGGCAACAGTTACAGCTCTCCTTCGGACAGTCCCAGCAGCTGTTCCAGGTAATTCTTCAGGCCCTGTTATTTGAGCAACTGAAATCTCCTTGGTTATTATCTCATTTCCGCTTTCCCTACTAATTAAGGCTGTTTTAAAGCTAATTTGAACACCTTGAATCAATATTCCTTGGTTTTTGAAGGGAAAAATGTGTTTACATATGAATGTTCTATCCACAGCAAGAATGGATTTTTGGAACACAAAATCTTTTTGCACTCACACTTGCCAATTGTGCACCTATCTTCAGCCGGCTCAGTTTGTATAGTGGAAGATTGGAAAACTCTAGTGCCTTATTCCACAAGTTTCTGAGTCTTCACATCTTAGTTTCATCTCATGCTTTCAGGGAGTAACTAGGTAGCTCCTTCTGTCACTCCTATCTTCCATAGTACCTCATTAGAGTTCACTCTCTTCCTTAGATATGTGAGATAGTCTAGTTTCATTTTAACTTAATTTTTAAAGTACTAAATGGCTTAGAATTAGGTTATTTGAAAGAATCCCTACAAAATGTGGCCTATTGGGGCAATAAAGACCATCTTAGGTTTCTCATTCAGGTCAATGTGTATTTTTTACTGGTGTAGTCCCATCTTTATTGCAACCTCTCAGTAGAAGGGTTCCTGTCTTCATTTTTGATTACTTTTTTGATAAGCCTGAAAATTTCAGTCCACATTTAAAATGATTGTAAAATGCAGCTCCAAAATTTGACATCTCGCTGGGTTTGCTTTTATTATGTTTAAATGTGGCCTCTGTTGAAATGGAATGTTTACAGTATAGTGTAGCTTGAATTAGCTGTCCTTTAATATTTTTTAATTCTCTGAATTCTTGAAAAATAAGAAATTCTTGAAAAATATGAAACGTAAACTACCTTGAGAAACTTTTTACCTTGAAAGGGGAATTTAAAAAAATGTTTTGATAAGAAACATTGGAGGCACATAAACAGAAAGTAAAGAAGCCCTTGAGTGAAGTCCAACCTCACATATTTTTCATGACAACACAGGTAGTCCCTGACTTATGACCACAATTGAGACCAAAATTTCTGTTGCTAAGTGAGACAGTTAAATGAGTTTTGCCCCATTTTATGATCTTTCTCGCCCCAGTTGTTAAGTGAATCACTACAGTTGTAAAATTAGTAGCACGGTCTCAAAAGGTGATCACGTGACCTCAGGACACTGCAACCGTCATAAATACAAACCAGTTGCCAAGTGTCCAAATTTGGATCACGTGGCTACAGGGTTGCTGTAACTGTCAAATTTTGATCACATGACTACAGGGTTACTGTAATTGTTTATGTGCGAAAATGGTCATAAGTCACTTTTTTCAGTGCCGTTGTAACTTTGAATGGTCACTAAACGAATTGTTGTAAATCAAGGACTACCTGTAATATGGAACTAGCTGACCATCATTTCCTTCTGAGGTTTTGGATTTATTAGTCTAATCATATAAAAAGTCATGATTAATCCAGCACAGTTACTTTATCATTTATGAATTTGAGCCATCAGTATCTTCTAATCTGATTCAAACTGCAGGAATTTGCTTCCTTTCTGGGGGCCAAAGTGAAGAGGAGGCCTCCATTAACCTCAATGCTATTAATCTGTGCCCACTGCCCAAACCCTGGAAGTTGACTTTCTCCTATGGACGAGCTCTACAGGCATCAGCACTGGCTGCCTGGTCTGGCAAGCCTGAGAATAAGAAGGCTTCCCAAGAGGCCTTCATGAAACGGGCAAAGGTAAGCCAGTACCTTAAAAGAACCAGAATCTCTAAGGTGCCAAATCTAAACAACATAATCTGTATATGTTTCAGGAGGAGACGGGATGGCCCATAGGTCAGAGGTTTTCAGACTGGTCTTGTGGTGCAAGAGTCATAACCTCACCCTGAACATCAAAAAAACCAAAGAATTGATTATAGACTTTAGATGATGCAAAGCACTATATATCAATGGAGATTATGTGGAAAGAGTTCATAGTTTTATATTTCTAGGAACTCATATTTCTGTTGGGCCACTGCAAAGAAGGCCCAACAGCGCCTGCACTTTCTGAGGCTGCTGAAAAAGAGTGGTCTGGGTGAGAAGTGGCTGGTTACTTTTTACCGTTCTACCGTTGAGAGTATTTCGGCATACTGTGTAACAGTGTGGTATGCTGGACACTCTGTAGTGGATAAGATGATGCTCACAGCACAAAAAAACATCGGTTGCTCTCTTTCTTCTTTGGAAGATATTGCGAAGACCAGACTCCTCTCTAGAGCACTAAAAATCTCCACAGACTGTTCTCATCCTGGTCATTCATATTTCGAACTGTTACCATCAGGGAGACGTTAAAAATGAGGACTAATAGACTGAGAAACAATTTCTTTTCCAAGGCAATAACTGTCTTGAATCAAACAGTGCATTTGTGATTTAGTCCTATGTATATAGTGGCATTTTTAAACTATTTAACTTACTGAATGTTTTAGATAGGTCTTAGATTAGGTTTTTAATTATTATTATTATTTTAATTATTTCAATTTTTAAATACTCTGTGGTGTGATTGTGATGTGGTGTTTGGGGCACTGTGCTGGAGTAGCTTTCAAATTTCATTGTATTCATGGAATGCAATGACAATAAAGGTATTCTATTCTGAAAAAAAACCCTGAAATATGACAGATTAGCTTTCAGCCAAGCTATTTCTAACATTTTTTTAGCACTAATAGAACAGGAATGGATGCATCTTCCCTCAAATTTCATTTCTTTTAAATGATCCAGCTATCTGTCACCACACTGGTGGATACATCCTTTGGAGGACAAAATTATAAAAGGGGCCCATAATTATAATTGAAAAGTGTGCCCCAAGGACCAAGCAGGTCATCTGTCCTGGTTTATCATGTAAAAATCTAAATATGTCATTCAGTCAATAAACCCAAGTTAAATGAGACACACCTGAGTTAAGCCAAGCTCAGGATGCTATGGAGCCTCACCATGCAAATTTTGTGGTCAAGCCATAGTAGTTGCACTATAAATGGGATAGTTTAGTCTAGTGGTTAAGCCCAAGATGTTGGCGTAGAAGCCAGGAGACAGTCAGTTCTAGTCCCACATCACCTTAGGTATAAAAACTAGCTGGGTGACTTTGAGCTAGTCACGTCAGCCCACCTCACAGGGTTGTTGTTGTGGGGAAAACAGGAGAGAGAAGTATTACCGGTAGGTATATTCATCACCTTGAGAACTATTTAAAGACATTGAGAAGAAAGAGAAGACTTCTATGAAAGCATTATTAGAGTGAAATTTACACAGATGTGAGGATTTTCTACCATTGTGTTGTGGTATATTTAATTCACAATTCATCTTGATTGACTCTATAGCTAACATATTTGTGCTCTTATCTACAAATGATTTATTACAATAACAAATAATTCAAATTTAATGTTATTTTCATATTTAATATATCAGATATAAAATTACATTGTTTCTATAATTACATATTATATCATAATTGGTTTAAAAATATAGACTATGAGTAGTGTATTTTTCCACCAGCCAAATTGACAGATTAATTTCTTGTAGAAATTATTCAGTATAGTTCAATGCAGCACTATAACAAGGGCCTGATGAGTAAAACATGCGTAAGAAACTTAAGCATTGGTTAGATTAACTGATTTTTCTTAATTCCTTGTTTTTGTTACTACCTGTATCTTTCTCTTTTCTTTTTCAGATTAATGGCTTAGCTTGCAAAGGCCAGTATGTCACATCTGAAAAGAGCAGTGGAACAGCCACCCAATCACTGTTTAGTCCCAGTTACACATACTAGTGTTAACAACCAAAACAACCAACTTCGACAACACCAAGGACCCCTCATTTCAACCCTGAGCTACAAATATTCTCCTTTACTGACATGCTAGTTCATAAAGCATGGCAGTTCAGTCACCCTCTCCTACAGTTGACAAAAGGCTGAAAGAGAAAACATTCCACAATATACCTGTGTTTCCCTAAAAATACGATCTACTCCCAAAACAAGCTATAGCCCCATTTTCATGCCTTTGCCTAATATAAGCCCTATCCCAAAACTAAGCCTGAGTTAAGCTCCACCCACCATCTGATTATATGAGGTGGGGCAAGGCGCATGGGTAAAAGTGAAGCTAGAGTGGGGATGGGGGATGCAACTGCTTCACATGCCCTGCACACACTTACTTTAGTACTGCCGCAGCAGTACGTTGCACTGCTGCCTCAATTTTTCTAGGGCCGCTTGCAGCTGCTTGCAGCATTATGCTGCGTGGCTCGTCGCTCCGGTGCCTCCGGCTCATCACTCCGGTGCCACCGGCTCGGCGCTCCGGTGCAACCGGCTCGGTGCTCTGGTGCCTCCGGCTTGGTGCTCCGGTGTAACCAGCTTGTTGCTCCGGTGCATCCAGCTCATTGCATTGGTGGCAGCACCGGTGCAACGATCCATGTGGCATATGGCCACAAGCAGCCACAAGCAGCCGCAAAAGAAGTGAAACAATGGTGCAACAGGTGTCAGGGGCATGGGCAGCCTAGCTGCTGTAGTTGTACGGTAAGCAGGTAAGACATCTCCTGAAATAACACCTGACACTTATTTGGGGGCCCAAAAGAAAATAAGACAGTCTTATTTTCAGGGAAACAGTATATTCTTAGTAGGAACAGCAAATGGATGGATTTCAATGATAGGCATCATGGCAAGTCTGTAAATCCTTTGGCACCATGCAAATCAATTTAAATACATTCATAAGGAACCAGGCAGTTTTTAAGAATCTAATTTATCATTAATTGGTCCACTGTCTTATGACTCCCTCCATGTCCTATTATTATCCAAGGGGACAAATATGAATAAAATGCCCATGTGCAGAGAACAACATGAAGAATATCAAGAGGAAGAAAGAAGAAGCAGAGAGTGACTTTTCCATTCAATAAACTCAGAGCCAATGTCTTACCACTGTGAAAAGATTAAATGGCTGTAAAACTTTAGCCAAGTCTGTAGCCATTATTCATTTCATTTCATTATTATTATTCATTAATTATTATAATTCATTATTCATTTCAGCCATTGAATTTTTGTTTTTGTTCTGGGTGGTGGGGAGAGAAGAGAGAGATATTTTACATTTCAAATAGAATACATCTAGAACCTGAACTATTACAAGAACTGAACTATTTCTTTAAGTACTTAAAAGAAACACATTGCATAGAAAAATCACCCAGGAAAATCCTGCTTTAGATAAATGATCCATAGGCCCAAACTACCTGTTGGTTAAACCAGATAGTATAAGTGCATAAATGGACCTGCCCTCTCAAAAACTCTACCTGCCCGAAATAAGATATCTTTGGTGGCAGGGATCAGACATTGCCTAATTTCAATATCCTTGTTTAAATTAATCACAGCCCTCTTCAGCTTCTTCTCATAAGGAGCTTCAATTTTTCTGTCATCCAATACAAGTTGATGTTTAATGTCAGCAGAAGCTAGTAAGTTCATTTCTGCTTTGATATACATGCATCCTTTTGTGGGAGTAGCATTTATGGTGTCCTTACCTAAAGCCAATATGTAAACAATGCATAAATGTACACAGCGGGCATGAACATGCTACCAACATAAAACAGAAGTGTTTACATATATAATAATCCTAGGCCAGGGGTAGGGAAGCTTGGCTCTTCTATCACTTATGGACTTCAACTCCCAGAATTCCTGAGTGAGCCATAAAATATAGGACATATAAATAATATAAAGAATATGTCCTACATTGATATATTTAACAGTCCCATTCCAGTCAAAACTTGATTTCCCCCACAACTGAAAAACCAGTAGGCCAGGGATGGGGAATCTTTTATGGCTCACTCAGGAATTCTGGGAAATGAAGTCCATAAGTGATAAAAGAGCCAAGTGGGATTCTGCTAGTTCAGACTGGTTCTATACAACCAGTTATGATTCAGTGCAGTTTGGAGGACCGGCAAATTGTGCTCCTGGCTGGCCCAGCCCTCTCCACTTACCCCTCCCCCACCCGCGTAGTCAGTCCTTATCGCGCATGTGCAACATTGCGTGCATGCAGACATCGATGACTGTGTTCTTCCCCGCCCAGTCACTCCTTAAGGTATTTCTTTTTTTTCCCTCCCATCAGCTGTTCCTGTGATCAGCTGTGCCGGGATTCCCCTTCCTGCCTTACTGCTTTGCCCAGGAGGCTTCCCTGGGGCCCAGGAAGGCATAAAATGGAGGGAACGGGTGCAGGAGCATAACGCCCCCTCCATTTTTTGCCTTCCTAGGCCCCAGGGAAGCTTCCTAGGAGCAAAAACGCCCCCCAGGATGCTCCCCAGAGACCCAGAAAGCCCCAAAACAGAGTGCAGAAGGGTGCTGCGTGTCCCACACCCCATGCTCCATTTTTTTCCTCCCTGAGTCCCAGGAAAGCATTCTGGGAGCAAAAATGACCCCCACAGGAGGCTCCCCTGAGGCCCAGAAGGTCCAAAAAATGGGAGGGGGTGCTGCAAAAAAAAAAAAAAAAGCCACGCCTACCCAGTCACATGGCCATGCCCACCTGGCCACGCCCGCAGAACTGGTTGTTACAAAATTTGAATCCCACCCCTACCTAGGGGTGGATCTGCATGTATACTTGAGTAGAAATAAAATAGTCTGATTTAAAGTCCTGGTCAGGAATGAATCTTGAGACCAATGATGGGCTAGGCCAGTGGTCGCCAACCAGTGGGCCGGAGACCTCTGGTGGTCTGTGAGAAAATTTTGGTGGTCTGCAGAGAAATGTTACCCCAAAGCACCCCCCAAAGCAATTAATCCAGGCTGTGCGGGAACACAAGGCTTGTGTCGCTTGCATTGCGAACAACATGAGGTAGTGAGGGGAGAGGAGAAAGGGCGGAGGGAGGGAACTTGCCCCACATGCCTGGCCTGGCCCCAGGCTGCTTCTTTCTGCTTCTTTCTTCTTCTATTGGCTGCACACAAGGAAAGCAGCAAAAGTCTTTCTTTCTCTCCCCAAAACTCCACCAGAAATGAGTCTTTGAGACCTTGCAAGGCATCCAGCTCCAAGAGGTTGCACCAGCATGACAAGTCTCACAAAGACTCATTTCTGGCGGAATTTGGGGGAGAGAAAGAAAGACTTCTGCTGCTTTCCTTGCATGAAACCAAAAGTCTCTCTCTCTCTATCTCCCTGAGAATGGAGCTGGAGATGGTATCCTGCGATCCCGAATAAAGAATGATTGATCGATAGGAAAACAGGGTGGGGAATTTTCCCAGGATCTCTGGTCCGCGGGATTTAAAATTATGAGTTTGGTGGTCCCTGAAGTCCAAAAGGTTGGCGACCCCTGAGCTAAGCCATTTTCGCAACTTGGGAGAGAGCTCATCCTACCAGCATTTTCACTTCTCATATGCCAATCTTTCCAAGGGTAGGACAAAAAAGATGCACTTTTGCAGGGTCGTCGTTGGCCACTGCCGAAACGAAATGGAGAAATACAGGTAGTCCTCAACTTACCACCACAATTGAGCCCAAGATTTTTGTTGTTAGCTGAGACATCTGTTGAGTGAGTTTTGCCCCCTTTTATGATCTTTCTTGTGACAGTTCAGTGAATCACTGCAGTTGGTAAGTGAATCTGGCATAACCCATTGACTTTGGCTTGCCAGAAGGTTACAAAAAAGGGATCACATGGCCTTTTGGGACACTCTGCAATGGTCATAAATGTGAAATCAGTTGCCCAACAAGTGAATTTTGATCACATGATGGTGGGAATGCTGCAAAGTCTGGTAACTCTGAAAAATAGTCATCAATCACTTTTCTCAGCACCGTTGTAACTTTGAACGGTCACTAAACGAATTGTTGTAAGAGGACTATCTGTATAAATATCAGCCAAAGAGAACGGAAATCACCTTCTAGCCCGGTTAGACCCCGCGATCTTCACTTCTCTGTGGCGGAGAGGGGCAAAAAAGTCCCGGTGCAATTAAAACCTGCTCAGTTTTAAACAGATGTTGATTCTTTCCCAATAAAACGTGAGCCAAGCGGTTCTTTCCGCTTTCTAATTTGTTTTCAGCACCTTTTCCAGGGCCGGGGAAAAAAAAGAATCAGAGCATGCTCCGACTGCTACGGCATCAGGAACAAAACAACCAGCCGTAGGAAAAGCTCACGTTTTATATTTCTGAGCAACAGCGACTTCGCATTGAGGCCGCACCGATCGCGCCAAGTTTACTTCTAACCTGTTATGTCTCTATGGATTGTGGATTTCAGAGTCAGCCAGCGCTGGCTAGGAACCTGGGGGCAATCTAGTTTGAGCCTTAAGGCACAAACTACATATCCCACAATGCCAAGGGCTTTCGCGCCCTCTCTTTCCCAGCGGTGGGGCGGGTTTTTCTTTGCGTCTCCAAGATGGCGGCTCCCAACGCGCTGCTGAAAGCGTGGAGTCACCGGCTGAGTTGCGGGGTTCCTGGACGCAGGAGTTTCTGGGGGGGGAAGAAGTAAGTGTCTGATGGGCCTCTTTCCATGCAACAACCACGGGTACATAATACGGGGATAAGTTAAAAGTCTAGAGATTCTCAGTCATCCGGGTCAGGGTTATCCCAAAGGTGCTTTTTCAGGAGGCAGCTGGACTTTCTTGATTTTTTTCTTTTGAAGACGTTTTGCTTCTCATCCAAGAAGCTTCTTCAGCTCTGACAGGATATGGGAAATGGAAGGATTTATATTCCTTGAAGGCTTACAATAGTAATAAGAATAAACAAGTTTCAGTATAAGAAATAGAAACTAATAAATGGGGACAATAGGACAGGGACGGTAGGCACGATTGTGTGCTTATGCACACCCCTTACTTCTTACTTCTTCACCTCTTAGGAATGAGGTGAGATCCATAGAGGTTAGTTTGAGGGTAAAGGAGTGGGGGTTTGAGCAGGTGACAACTGAATCAGCCAGCGAGTCCCAGACATTGACCAGTCTTGTTGCTGAAATCTTACTTCCTGCAATCAAGTTTGGAGTGGTTTACATTAAGTTTATATTGGTTGTGTGCTCTTGTGTTGTTGTGATTAAAGCTGAAATAGTCATTAACTGGTAAGACGTTGTAACATATAATTTTATGTACTATGCTTAAGTCCAATCTTAGCCGGCTTAGTTCAAGGTTGTCTATTTCTGGGAGTTGAAGTCCACAAGTCTTAAAGTTGCCAAGTTTGGAGACCTCTGTTTTAGAGGGTCGTTGAAGCACTTGGAGGTTTATCTAGGTCCTCAGGGTTACCTGAGTAGTGCTCCTGGTTCCTGAGGACACAGATAAACCTCCAAGTGACCCTGAAGACACAAATAAACCTTCAAGTACTTCAAGGACCCTCTCAAAGGATGCAGGTGACCAGCTGTCTGCAAAGAATGTAAATCCTTCTGTTCCCTACTATCCTGGTCAGAGCTGAAGAAGCTTCTTGGATGAGAAGCGAAACATCTTCAAAATAAAAAAAGAAAGTCCAATTGCCTCCTGAAAAAGGACCTTTGGGACATAGGGATAAGTTGGAGTAAGGGGTGCGGGGGAGAGATGGTTAACAGAATTGAGTTGCAAAAATTCAAATGTCACTAGATGGCAGCAAGAAGGGACTCTGGGCTGTCCTCTTAGGATCGCCCGGATGTTTGCAGGAGAGAGTCCTTGGAAGGCAAAATCTCAAGTTTTCTTATTCTGCAGCTTTTACCTGGTGAGCCTCTGGCTGCACTTTTAAACTTTTCATATGTTTTCCTACCTCTGAAGTTGCAATGATTAATAGCACTCTTCCCAGGGTGTTATGTTTCAAGACCCTGATGTACAGTTCCAGGTTTTCCTGCCAGTGTGGTTGGTTAGATTCTTTATTGCTGGCAACTTTAAGCTCTTTGGAAATAAAGAGGGAAAAGTCCCCATGACCCAGTGTACTAGGGGAGACCACACAGCACTAACAGTGCTGTGGACAAACTAGAAATAGTCCTCTACTTACAAAAATTCAGTTAGTAGTTCAAAGTTACAATAGCACTGAAAAAAATGACTTATGACCATTTTCAGAGTTATGACCATTGCAGGAGCTCCATGGTTACATGATTTACATTCAGATGCTTAACAAATGACTCACATTTACGATGGTTGCAGTGTCCCGGGGTCATGTGACCATCTTTTGCCACATTCTGACAAGCAAAGTCGATGCGGAAGCCAGATTCATTTAACAAACTGGGTTAGTAATTTAACAACTGCAGTGATTCACTTAACAAATGTGGCAAGAAAAGTCATAAAATGAGGCAAAACTCACTTAACAAATTCCTCACATAGCAACATACATTTTGAGCTCAGTTGTGGTTATAAATTGAGAACTACCCGTATAAGTACCATCCACTGAAGGAGGGTACGAACAGCCTTTATATGGTTGTATAATAAATGCTGATCATAACACAATTAGATTTTCTGCTTATAGTGAGATAAGCAGAACAATAAATTGGAGGTCTGCATTAGTTAATTTTTGTGGTTAGTTCCGTCCTAGTTTCCATTTAAAAATAAAGTGCTAGCTTAAGATAACTCATGAGCTAACATCAGCAAATGCCAAAGCAAGCTATTAAAGAGGTGTACTTTTGCTCAAGGGCCTTGATAATTTGAAATTTTAGGTCCAAGTACCTGATTTGTTTCTTCAAAAAAATGAGCATAGTAGTCAGACAGATTGGTATTAATAAATATGAGATGTGTCCCTGAAGTATTAGATTTTGAGGGAAAAGATTCTGAGTTTAGATTTATGCCTACATACATATGCAGCAAATCCCAGTAAGATTAGGTGATGTCAAGGCTTTTTAAACCAATTGATCTATGAGACAGATCTCAACAAAATTCAACACAACTTTTTTTTTTTTATTTGTCCCAGAGGTCCATTACTACCCCTGACTTTACGAGAAGGAGTTGAACAATGTCTTCCTTTGTTTGGATTTAAGTAATATTTATTATTACATATTTATTATGCTTTGATTTACAAACATTTATACAATCCACAAACCATTTTGGGAGAATGATTGTCTTGGAATAAAGGGCATTAATTATAAATAGTAAGTCTTTGAATATGTAGGCGGTGATACCAGGTTGGTTTAAAAATCCTCTTCTAATTTATTTCAACAGGAAACAAGATCAGTCAACAGTAGTAGAACCCGTGAAAGAAGTTTGCCCTGTGATAGACGTTTGCCCTCCACCACGAAGTAAAAAATACACTCCCCCTGAATATCTCCAGAATCACCTAGAATCTCGCGTGAGAGAGATTTGGGGATCCTCAGTTTCGAGTGACTGGCAGAGGACATCACTAGCAGACATCGGTTTAAAGTATCAGCTATTGGCACAAATGGCAGCAGATGTGGACCACACAGTCCCCAACAACCAGCTCCATCAAATGAAGAGTGTGGGAGACGTCTTGGATTTCTACAGTACACCTGTAAAAGACATTTCAAAGTTAGATGAATTGAGCATGCAAGAGCTTCCATCGAATCTGAAGATCAATTGGGAGTAAGAGTCAAAGTACTGATGTCATTTGTCCTCGGTAAAACAGCATCAGTATAACAAGGAGATAAAGCTTGGTTTTGTTTTCCCAAGTTTCCAAATAATGCTTCTTACCTCCCTGCAAATAATATTAATACATTCAAGCAAATAATTCATGCATGCCTTTTTTTTTTTTTTTTTGAGACAAAGAACTCGAGAGGGTGTTTTTTTTTTCCAGGCTGTTCTTCATCAGAGGAGACTGTGAATATCAAAATGAGTCACCAGAAAATATTTGAGATTTGGTTTTCCTCTTCTTCCTTTTACCCTCATTTATCCTGTATTTGTTAATCAAGAAAAGTTCTTACGTTGATCATAAATAAACTGGGGTTGAGGCAGCAATTAATTTAGTCTATTAAACATTGGAGACCTCTCTCTCAGATAGCAAACCTGTTAATTGAATAGGAAGGATATATTCATCATCTTAATATAAGACAACTCTGAATCCTGTTTTTTTTTTAATCTACATCAATGAATTTTGTTTGCTGTATTCAGTATAAAAGTAACAAGATAATAAAGAGGACAGATTTCCTGTTAGGACATAAAAATAGTGGGAATCTCATGTAAAAAATTAAAGTTCTCTATTACAAGAGAATATTTATATATATGGCTCAGAGTTGAACTGTGGAATCAGTGATGTTGTCCTGGCATTTAACTGGCTGGCTTGTGATATCTGGGCCCTATTACACAACTAGGTAACCACTGTGTGAGTAAATATGAAATTTGCTTCCTGTTTATATACAGTAGTTTGCCTGTCAGTGTTGGTGGTGTGTATGTGTGTGTTTTCCTTGGTAGTTCTTTGATTGGAATATTGTTTTCTTGTTGATAGTTTGTCTGGTATTAATCCCTATTTGTTTGGGTGTTGGTTTCAGAAGATGATCTTTTGGTCTTTTTGTTTCTTACATTTTGATTTTGTCTCTTTTGAATGGTACAGTATGTAGATGTGGTTTATAAGTCTGTTGATGGTTGATTTGCCCGCTAAACATTTTAAGCATTTTTCATTTTGTTTTTGTTTAAGATGCTAATAGTTTCCCAGTTGACAATGCAGTTGAGTCTGTCTATGTTGTGAGATTAAGGAATTTTAATTGTGCCTTCTGACTGCTAGTTGGTGTTTATGAATATGCTCTGCTAGTCTTCTGCATGTTGTTCATAATGGCTGTTATAGTCCTTACACTGTAAGTTGTATATGACTCCTGTTTTAATTTGTTTGTTTTTTCCTTCTCGTGCTATGGGGTTTGCTTAAAATGTTTTGGAAGGCTTTAGTTGGTGTGTGCGATAGTGTATCCATGCAGTTGTAGTAGTCTGTTGTCTCTGAAATGTTTTTGATTAATGGCAATTTATCCTTTCCATGGCTTGTGCTGTTGTGCTGTAGTGGGTCAGTTAGTCAGGCACTTTTTAATTAAGTTGTGCAGATATTCATTTGGTTAGAAGATATATCGGTGATTTATTTCCTTCTTCTGGTGTTCTTGGTTGTTATAATGCATTTATACTTCTTTTTGAATACAGGTAGTCCTCAACTTATGACCACAATTGAGCTCAAAATTTATGTTGCTAAGTTAGAAATTTGTTAAGTGAGTTTTGCTCCATTTTACAACGTTTCTTGCCACAGTAGTTAAGTGAATCACTGCAGTTGGTAATTTAATAACAGAGTTGTGAAGTGAATCGAGCTTCCCCATTGACTTTGCTTGTCAAAAAGTTGCAGAAGGTAAATCACCTGACCCCAGGACAGGGCAACCGTCATAAATGTGATTCAGTCAAAGCATCCAAAATGTAAATCACATGATCATGAGGGTGCTGCAACGGTCATAAGTGTGAAACGCCATCATAAATCCCCTTTTTTCAGGGCCATTGGAATTTTGAATGGTCACTAAGTGAACTGTTGTAAGTCAAGGACTATCTGTAATGTTCTTACACATCCCTGGTGGGAAGTTAGGTTGTTATTTTGGTGGTGCACTCGGTTAGTGTGCATTATGTTTTGATAGACTTGCATTTCTAACTTGTTATCATTTCTTCTGCTGGTAAGGATATCCAGGAAGGGTTTTCTTCTTCCCTTGTGAATTTTATTCATTTGAAGATGTTGTCTCCAGTTGGCACTCTGTGGTCACAATAATGGTTGAGAAATAGCAGTGCTTTGCTGCCCTTAATGCCAACAGATAATCCTTAGAATAACTCTTACCTGTGTTTGGTTGAGTTCACTCTTCATTTTCCTTCAGTGGCATTCCAGGTATCTTTTATGATGCTTCATCACCCAGAGCTCCTTTGAAAACAAAGAGGCCCCTCCAGGATCCACAAGCATAGGTGCCATCTAATTGAAGGCCCAAATCTCCTCCTCGTTCCAAGCTCAACAAAGGTCTCAGTTGAACCCTGTACCAGAGCCCCAGGAACAATTCCAAGCTTACTCTGGAATCTAGTAGGGTTTATCCTGTGGTTAGGGTAGGTAGACTATTCAGAGATCCTGCCTCCCCAGAGGGAAGTGCAGCACCAGAAAACTCCAAACCAATGAGGAATAATTTCTCCATGTCAAGGGAGAAGATGGTAACATCTCCCAACTCTAGATCATGTTGTATTGATGCAACATAAAAGCCATGACAGATGCATGAGGTTCACAAGGAGCTGGACCAGAAATAACTTGGGTAAAATCCATAATTGTTATGGTGATTGAGAATTCCCAAGGCATCTCTGAGTCCATGCCAACTGAAGGGACAGCGGATTGAAGGAATGCCACTACCTGTCTAGCCACAGATTTGAGCAGCTCAAGTAGGTTACTATCCAATAGGAAGAGTGGTACATAAGCCAGTCTCTTCTCAGGCTATAACTAAGCCATGGTGGTGCAGCGCTTAGAAAGAAGTATTGCAGGCTAATTCAACTACTCAGGAGTTCGATTCTGACCGGCTCATGGTTGACTCAGCCTTCCATCCTTCCGAGATCGGAAAAATGAAGACTCAGATTGTAGGGGGCAACATGCTGACTCTGTAAGCCCCTTAGAGAGGGCTGTAAAGCACTGAAGTGGTACATAAGTCTAAGTGCTATTGCTGTTGCTATAATTTATTTTCACAAACAAGGGCTGATGCTTGGCAATCTGCAAAGCTGTTAGGGTGTCTCAGATAATCGTTGCCACATCTCTTTATTGTGATTCTGTGATTATGACTGATGTAAAGCAGGAAACCTGGCTGGGCACATCTAGAGGGGAACATCTCACCCACCCACACCTATGCCCAGGTAAGTTTCAACAATGCAAAGATGCTCCACCCCCTCATCCAAAATGAAGTTATGGATGAGACCAGCTTTATTACAGGCTGGCCATGCATTAAGCAGCAGGAGTCACGGTCTCTAGACATGACTACCAGGCCATGGACACAGCATAGAGGTAGGGCTGGAAAGTGACATTGATACTAACATCAAGGGTGAGTTCATGGTGTTATTTGCATAATGGCATATAAATGATACAAACACTATTTGATTGCATAATAGTCCCATTGCTTAAACAATATAAATCTTTGCAAATGATGTGAATTTTAGACACTCAAAAATAACACTCATACATTCCTGTTGTATGGCATGATCAATTACGGGTTCACCATGCTAAACTGTTGGGTTGTTTTGTACAACCCATCAGACCGGGGATCTTCAAACTTGTCAGCTCTAAGACTTGTGGACTTCAACTCCCAGAATTCCTCCTCCAGTCATGTTAGCTTGGGAATTCTGGGAGTTGAAATCCACAAGTCTTAAACTTGACAAGTTTGAAGACTCCTGCATTAGACTAAAGTGGGATTGGATAGTTTGTGGGGAAACACATAGAAATCCAGCTATTGTTATAGTACAGTATTAGGTGAAGAAGGCAATTTCATAAAACCAGAATATGCTTTATTCGGCCCAGGGGACGGGGGTGGTGGTGATGGGACAGCATAATATATGAACTTTGGTAATCCACATCTGCAGTTTAGTGTTCTGCACATCCAGCTAATCAACTCTATAGAAAAGAGTTTCTCTTTTCAAGTTGGATGAATGGTTACTTTTAAAAAAGATATCCAGGTTTGTCTTATGACCTCTTGCTCCACTTATACAACCTGTTCCTACTTCTGCATCTGTAACAACCCTGCAAGCTCGATGATCCAAAGGGGTATGGCGAGAATGTGTAGAATGCATAGCCATGGTTGCCCCTGGTGGAAGACTTGGAGACACTTTCAACCAAAGGCTGAGACTGTCAAACTTGAAGCCATTACAAAGCGTTCCTGATTTTAAGTACTATATGTTGATACACTCATTCACTCTTCTTCACACCCTCACATGCCCACAGCCTACTCATCCGTTGACCAGACTATGTGTAAGCTAGAGGAAGGGAAGTCACTAAGCCCAAACCCCAAATGTTTCAAACCGCTGATGTGAACAAGATCCTTTCTAGCACCCAAAGTCCTTGCTTTATTGATCTGTAAAATTCATCCAAGGGTTAATGGGATAAAGGCTTCCTTGCACTCCAGGCCTTTTTGCCTGATGATATTTCTGTTAGGCGCATACATAAGAGTTGCCTTGCAGCAAGATAGGTAGCAAATACATTTAATAAATAAAAACATTGCTTGGCTCTTAATGATTTGATTCTTTTCTGAAAGTCTTTGGCAAGATTCCTGCTTTTGTCCTCTGTAAGCTTGTATTTAGTCCAATGTTAGTTTATGGCTACAATGGTCAATTTTGGCATGCCCTTATTCTCGTAATACCCACTGCTGGTATTTGAATGTCTTTCCCCAATAAGATGAGAGTGACTCCAATTGACTGTATTGTGTATTGCAGTGGTTCTCATCCTGTGATCCGTAGACCCCTGGGGGACACAATGTCAAGAGGTCCGCAAAGGCTTGAGGAAAATTTATGATTTAAATCTTAAGTCTTGGGTGGGGTGGGTCTGTGACCACAAAAGTTATTTAAACAGGGTCCATGGTGAAGAAAAGATTGAGAATCAGTGGTGTAGTGCATTGTATTACGGAATGGATTGGATTGGATTGTGGGTTTAGGTAGAATACTCTTGTAAGGAATTTCGGACCTAATAATGTTTTTATATCATATGCAAGAGGTAAATATAATTATAGCCACTAATGATCCCAGTCGTCTCTGAATTAGATCTTCTAAATGTATTGGATAACAATTTTGAGAATTATTAGCTGAGTTAACAGGATTCTGAATGACTTGCACTTTCTAAAATACCGATTAGGTACCAACAGGATGACTGTTTTAAAGGAAATCTATGATTGGAGGTTTATTCCTGAAAAGCTGAAGAACATAAGTTAAGAAACAAGGCAGGTCTCATATATCCCTCCCAACTCCTAGAAAAATGACAAAACCCTGATGCGAACAGTTTTGTGATAATTTCTTTTTATCTCTTTTGGAAAAAAAAAATGATATACAAAAACCCAGGAATCAACATGGCAGGCATTCCAGCAAAAATACAGAGAGAAGTTCCATTTCTCAAAGGAAACACTATTGATCATGATCATGCTAGAAAAATGGGATGTAGCAGAAAAATGTCTAGGGCTGGGGGAGGGAGAGGATGGTCTTTTTAATTTCCTTTGATTCGTCAACAATAAATTACAAACCGAAAATCAGTTTTGGATACAAATGTGTTACATTTTGATTCAGAAAATTAATCCGGCATTACTAGGAGAAAGGAACACCTACATTTCGGGGGGATTAAAGAGCTGCTCTAGGCATTGCTTTTTATTTTAACAGATGCTCAGTTCTATCTCTTCAGAAGAATCTCTTCCTGAAAACAAGGAAAATTGCCGAAACCAAAAGTCCTCTTCGGCTGCCTTTTTCCTTGGTGTTTCCACTTAACTCCTTGACAGCTTATCTTCCCAGGGTGCTGAGAAAAGGAAAAGCAGAGATAAGGTACCAAGTTTGACCAATCTTTCTCCTCGATCCGATGTTCTAAATTTCTTTTGCATTTCCTTGTGAATGAGAAGGGACATTTCTGTGGAGGCACAACAAAGATGCTTTTCACATGGTTCATATTTGACACACGTAGTCGGCAGCTGATTTCCTCTTTGTGTCAATGTGAAAGGTATTACAATATATTAGCACCAATGGAACTGAATCACAAATGCATTGCCCTAAGGCATCTTTCTGAGTTGCAAAATAACACTCAAATGTAGCAATGAAACATTTACACTCTTTCTATTACAAAACACCGGTTGGTAACACATGTGATGGGTTTCCAATTTTCGGGGTCAATTTGGAGCCTTCTGTGAAGCACTGTATGAAATAACAGGATTTGGAGTGGCTCTAAAGAGATTAATATATTTGCTCCAAGGTTAAGTGCTACTTCCAAAGTTTATCATGTCTTAGAAACGCATGCATATGTCACAAGAAAGCGATACATATATGTCTACAGCAACAACAAAAAATGCTCATTTGGTAGAATTCTGGTAAATGATTCAATGATTATGGCTACAAATTTTCCTACATGATTTTCATGCTTCTTAGGAAGAGACAGTTCTTAAGAAATTCAAAAGTACCACACTGAGGTGGATTTCAGCTTAGTGCAGACCATTGTTCTTTGGCCTGGGACTGCAATAATGCTGCAATAATACTTCATTCTCCCAAGTTTCCCAACTTGTTCTTCTGTTCCTCAAATCTACTAAAAGGCTAATGATACAGTCTTTTGACTCACACTATGAAATCTTGATTCAATCTGCTAAGCTATTAGTACTAAACTGGACTCTGGCTAAAAGCTGCTGTCATTTGTTCTTGCAGTTCAAGGCAATAATCTTAAGGATAGTGCACAAGAGGTGTGCATTCACACGCAGGCTTTGTCAATTATTTCCATCGTGCCGAAAGAAATGTTGTTGGTTGCTTTATACAAAGAAAGTTTGCTTGAAGCAGATTCTACGAGACAACAAAAAAGCTGCTAGCTAAGCAAGCAGTGTGAATTATGCACATTCAGTGAAGACCTAGGGGCTAAGTAAACTAGTCTTGAGTCAACAACCCAAATAGTACACACCATGAGCCCCCTTGGGACAATTTCCTGAGCAAGCTCCATTAAAAAAACATGGAATTCCTGAAAAAAAAGTTCAGGTATTTCCTGCTCTAGTCACAGTCACAATTACGGGGCTTGTATAAGAGGAATCAAAGTTTGCAAATCGACAACTACTTAGTCTTGCTATGTTAAACCAGCATTCAAAATACATATTTCTCATTATTGATAACCTGAAGGACCAGATAGCAGTCATGCAGAGAACAATTCTACAGTAACTTCTAGAAAATGAGTATGAATTCTGTAGAATTGCACTGCCAATACTGAATCTGAACTCCTCACTTTCTGGAAGCATCATCTCTCTGGTAATAAAAAGGTAAAAAATGAATTAGTATTATAATTATCATTTAATTTATTGAATATAAAACAAAACAAAACAAAAAAAGTTTGTGTGTACAAATATCACAAAACGTCAACAATTCCCAAAGGTGTAGTGTCTCAGAACACATTGTAATCAAAAAGGAGTTCATATTTTTTGTCTTGTTTCTTTTTTGTTTTCATTTGTCTTAAATTCTGGCATAAATATATTAAAGCTGACAACAAGGAAAAAAAAGTGGGTGGGAATTCCAGGGCAAGCTATATCACTTCCTCATACAAAAATGTACAAAACATTAGTTCCTAACTAGACATAACATAATACTGGTCATCATAGTTTGACAATTAGTATAACTGTGTGTTCTTGTGGGAGTACTGTAGCAGAGGGCAATAAAAAAATTCTCTTGATGTTGTTCAGATCAGGTTACTTCAGTCATAGAGGCAGAATGATTCTATACAACAAAAAGAGAGAAGACACAGAATATGTTTTAATATGCAGTGATGTAGTCACAACTGTTGATCTTGGGACAAATAAGAAATGAGATAGGGAAAGCACACTAGAGTTGTTTTTAATCTGTTCAAAACATTTCTATCCTAAGGCATATGACAGGAAGGAAAAGGAAGGAGGATTTAATGGAGGATCCATTATTTTTTTTGCCTAACTGCCTGTTTCATAACAATTTATCAGGATTTTTTTTATTTTTTGGAGATTTTTTTCTCCTGTTTCAAACTGTTTCTGTACTCTTTCCCCTCCAAATACCAAACATAATTCCATTTTGCTCATTTTGGGAGCATTATCCTGCTGGTGGACAGGTGAAGAGACATTGATTTGATCTCCTTATTTATTTCAAACATTCTGCTAGGTTACAAGCAATAAGATAGGGGGAAAAAAATCAAAGATATACAATAGTCTTGCCCATTAAAGTCAGAAGTAATGTCAGCCATAAAGTGAAGCATTCATATGATTGCCTCAAGGCCCCCATCCCTGGTCTTCTCGATGCGGTCATTAAACAAATGTGCAGGTTGTTAAGTGGAACACATTCAGGGGCCTGAGGGGAGGTCCTGGGATGCCTTGTACAGGCCCTACTCCAGGCTCCCCCCACCCCAAGGCATCCCATGCTCCGCTTCCTTGTTTCCTCTCACATTGCCTTGGGCCTACTTTCCATCCCACCAGCCTCCACCCCCTTCTTCTCACCTGCATCACACATTGCACGCTTACCTTTCCAAGAGCTCCAGAGCTTGCCTAAGGGAAGCAAAGGAAGCTGCTTTGTTGTTGGGCTGTGCAGTGCGATCCCAGAAGCAGCCGCCATTTTCTGAGAACCTACAATTCAATGCGGCTATTTGGAAAATGGCGGCTGCTTCTGGGATCATGTCGCACAGTTCAGCAACAAAGCACATTGCTTTGCTTAATGATCCATACAGTCCTCGCTTAACAATGACAACTGGGACTGCCAGAAGTGCTGTCACTCAGCAGCACAGTCCTGTGGGTTTTTTCAACTTATAGCCATGTCACTTAATGCAAGAGTTTCCAGCCCCAGTTAGCATATTTAATGAGGTTCTACTCTGTTAATTGGAGTTAATGGGAACTGGATTACAACACAGTTCCCCATCCTGCTTTAAAAACACTTGTACAGGACATAATATCTGAAGTAGCTCAGAGGCTCAAATATAATCGCCAAGAGTGGATACGTGGGAGGATATTTGTTATTGAGCAGACTGTCCCAGTTAAATGATTACCTTTAATCCAGAATGGATAAAACTGATAGAATATAAAAATGCAAAATGGAAGGACTAATTTAATTAAATAACGGTGCTTCTAAATAGTTGTCTTTATTTATCATGCTAAAAACATAAAAGAAAACTGACTGCCATGTTTATTTGTAATGTAAAGAACTGAACTATTGAAAAAGAGCTAATCAAAAAGAGAAATGGATAAACAGAAGGTTAAATGGTACCTGGGCACTCAATGTTTCCAAAGGACTTTCCACTCGTGGAAATGCCATCAAGGGCACGCCTCGTTGTTCATCCAATTTTGATTTTGAGGTTGTCCCATGTGCTCCCTTGAAATTGTGAACTACACAGATGCCCTTGGGGATCAGAAAGAGAAAAGAAGATTTGTTTATGGAGCAATCATAATTACTAAAACCCAGAAGATATTTGCATATGTTTTGTGGCATGGACTTAGTTTCTATCACTGAGTGGCATTCTTTTAGATTGACATAAACTACCAATTTTATCTTGTTTGTAATTTTGCAACCAATTAAAAGCTCTTGTGTATTCTAAAAGCATTCCATGTCTGTGGTATAATTTTGGCTCATGCTGAGCAACATCTAGCAAAGGTGTTTTACTCACCCTCAGGATCAGTAACACCCTTGTTAAAGCATCTGCTAAAACTTTCAAAAGCAGATTTATATTACATCAATCCATGATCATATCACATAGTTCCCAGTCAAAGGTTTAGATTGCAGTGCACAAACTTGTGACTGAGATGAGAAAGCAGTAGCCACTTCATGGGACAGATGCTGTGGTAAGAAGTAAACCAGAGATGTTGGGAAGCAGAGTTTGCCACAAGTATAGCTGAGGCCAAGAACCACTGACCGACCACAGTAGTTATATAAAAGTCTGTTCAATTTCTGTACAAATGATGGAAGCAGGAAGTAGCGTGTCCTTTGCTCTTAGGATGCAAATTGGTCTTGAAAAAGCCTTTTCTGTTTCTTCAGCCCTGTGTGAACAAGCTGGCCCAGTTTGGATACAGGCAGGGGAAATTCTCCTCATGAAAATGATAGTAAAAAGTTTATCCACCTACCAGGAAGAGTGCTACTGTGCTTCCCAAGATGAAGCCTGCAATGACATCTGAACAGTGGTTTCGATACTCAGAAACTCGGTTGAGCCCTGTAAGGAAGGCAGCACAAAGTGTCCCCAGACACAACACTGGCTTGGCAAGCCGACTGCTCTTTGTCTTGATTGTGCTAGTGATGTACATCTGAAATATCAACAGATTGACCTTAGTCACATAACCTAACCCTCAACAATCCAGCACCATTCACCTCATATGATGGTCATCTGTATACAGGTAGCCTTTCACTTGCAACAGTTCAATTACTGACTATTCGAAGTTACAGCCGCACTGAAACAAGTGACTTATGCATGTTTTTCACTTATAACCATTGCAGCATCCCTGTGTTCATGTGTGTGATGACCTGGGGTGTGGCACAAAGGCAACAAGTCAGATAATCAATAAGAGTCCCTTTATTAGCTCCAACCTTGCCCCCAATGTCCAGGTTACCTTCTGGTTGGAGAAAAACTATTCCAGGAACAGCCTCTGACTACAGAGAATTAAATCCAAAACATGGGCAACACAAACTGTAAGTTTAAGTCCAATCAAGCCAAACTGAGGTAATTAGTTTGGCAGGGCAGGAGCAAGAATTCCAGTCATGCAGGCATGGCAAAACTCACACGGTTGGGAAGACGCCAGGAACACAGATAAGCAAAGACAACACAGGATAAAGTCGCATTTGCTCCCAGCAGCTGTCGCAGTCAGCATTCAGTTCTTATAAACTTTCATCCCAGGTGTGGCTGATGAAGGGAATCAAGGCCCTTTCCTCCCCCATAAGCCACACAACCCATGTTGCTCTCTTCTCTGTTCCTCCCTAGGATGAAGAGGGGGTGGGCCTGGGCCTTCCTCTGAACTCCTTCTCCCTTGTTCTATCTCTCCCCTGCTCTGCCCAATCAGACTCTGCCCTTCCTCAGCCTCCTCCACAGCCAATGGTGCCACACTCCCATTCCGTGTCAGCTGTTGGTCTTCCTCCTCGGATTCAGACTCTGACAGGAGCATGACAATGTGATTAAAATTTAGACATATAGCAAACTGATATTTATGATGGTTGCAGTGTCCCAGGGTCATGTGATCCCCTTTTGCAACCTTCTAACAGGCTAAGTCAATGGGGAACCCAGATTCCCTTGACAGCCTTGTTACTAACTTAACACCTAGAGTGATTCATTTGTCAACTGGGACAAGGAAGGCTGTAAAATGGGGAAAAATTCACTTAACAGCAGTCTCACTTAGCGACATAAATGTTGGGTTCAATTGTGGTCATAAGTCAAGGACTACTTGTACAAAGTTTGGATTTGTGCTCCTTTCAGTTTTATGGCAAACTAACCTTGGAAGCAATGCTTGGTTAGTCGATTTCAATATGAATACTTTCATTACATTCACTTCAAAGAACTCAAAACATGAATTGGTTCACTCAGAGAATTAATCGGGTAATTTGAAAACTAAGTAGCAGAATTCACACACGATGATAAGCAAAGATATCTGTTATTTGTTCGTCTTGTGTCATAATAAAGAGCCATGGTGATGCAGTGCTTAGAATGAAGTATTGCAGGCTAACTCTGCCCACAGCCTAGAGTTTGATCCTGACCTGCTCATGATTAACTCAGCCTTCCATCCTTCCGAGGTCAGTAAAGTGAGGATCAGTAAAGTGAGGACCTAGATTGTTGGGGACAATAAACCAGATTCACTTAACAACCAGGTTACTATCTTATCAATTGTAGCAATTCACTTATCAAGAATGGCAGAAAGGTCATAAAATAGGACAAAATTCATTTAACAAATGTCTCACTTAACAAAAGAAATGTTGGGCTCAGTTGTGTCATAAGTTGAGGACTGTATTGGTATGTTAGTGCAAGATGCAAGCTTCGAATGTTGGGCCTTATTCAGATTTCTTAGGATTTTTTTAAAAGATGAAATCTATATGGCTAAGCATGCCTTAAAACTGATTTATTATTGGAATCTCGCACAGTAAGAAATATAAACATTTCACTGCTGTTCCTTAAAGCTTATGTGTATTTTTTCAGGCTTTTGCAAGAGTCTAAAAATATATTGATCCATGCAGAGTTAATATGACTCTTAAAGGAGCCACAACTTTTTTTGCAGGCTTGTGTTATTTTAACAAAACGCATTACACTTGTTACGAAGTCTAAAGATCTGAATGTTTGAAATATTTGCAATTATCACATTAGATCTAGCAATGGGAATAGAGTCTAAAAGTCACCAACAAATCACAGATACTGTTCCTGAGTTTCTGAGATTGATATAGCAAATGATTTTAAATCCTGAAACATGTATTTTTGTCTGATCAACATGCTACAACAAAATGAGGTATTAAAAAGGCATAAACAAGTAACAGTGAATATTTTTTGCTATTTTATCCCATTTCCAGCTTTTAAAAACTACCATTATGATTTTTAGTGTAATTAATAAATGACAGGAAATGAACAATGTATGCAGTTTTTTTAAAAAAAGGCAAAAGTACCATGAAAGACAATGAAAATGTAATTATAGGATGCAAGATTTCTTTGTATTCACAACTATTCCTTCAAGGAAACAGCAAAACCACGATAAAAAAAATCGGCAGCACTGAGGACAAAGTTAACACTAATTTTTGAGGCTATAATTACAAGGGTGACATCAGTAGGCAGATACTGTAGCACTAAAATAAAAGTGATGGGATAAATCAGCAAATACAATAGAAACTTCTCCAGCAATTTATGCTTTCCAAAACGCAGCCTGGCTTCATTAAGACCTCACTTCCCAAAATAGCATCATCCCAGTAACAGATGCTTTCCAAGTATCAAATGAGGCTTAATGGGATGCAAACTAAGGTTAGGCCAAGTTAGATCAATCTCATGGGGATACAAATAGAGAAAAAATAAAACTGCAAAAAATTTGGGGGATATAATTAAGTGGATTGCTATAATTTCCGTTTGTTGAACAATCACAGTGGCCTGGTTCCCATAAAGCGTTAAGGTCTAAACCATGATTTCCAAGTGTCAATGGCTGAGCTCACAGAAATACCATGGAGACTTACCATAATGGCTGAAAAGTGAGTTGCACTAAATTAATCACACAGAATGGAATCACAGTTCTATTCAAATATCTTCAGAATAATAAGCAAAAAGGTGAGTCAACTGTGCTATATAAACAAACCATTGAGGAAAGTTAGCACCCACCCCTCCTAGAAGAATGAAATGTTTTAGGAAATATTTAAAAAGGCAGAATGTTGTGTTTCCTTGGATAGAAAAAGGAGAAGCAGGTTTTTAATAATCTCAGCTCCAAGGTGATGGGATTAAGACATGACTCTCCAGGACATAATAGGATTATCTAGTTTACCACATGGCACAACCAAGCCCCTTTATTACATCACCCAGCAAGGTTCAACTGACTTGATTCAGACAAATCTGACTTCATATGGAGTCTGCAACCAATAGGATACATGCCCTTGCCACGGGAATAGGAAGCTTAAGGTCAAAGCCCAAGAGTGGATATAAATAACACTCATTCTAGACTCCATGTGGTCAGCTACCCAGGACTTCAAACCCTTGTGGTCCTGTCCACCATTAAACCATCCTTCCAAGCAGCCTCCATGTTTCCAGTGTCTTTCTCCCCACTTGGAACTGAACCCAGATGGACATTTCTTCCAACACCATTATAGTTTTCATAATTATAAACACTCCAGAAGACAAGCTCAAGATCCAAAAAGATCTTGACAGACTTGAACACCGGGCCCTATCTAACAAAATGAAAGTCAACATAGATAAAAGTAAGATTTTACACAGGCAAGAAAATCCAACTGTATAGGTACAGGCTAGGTGAAACTTAACTTAATGCCAATAACTGTAAGAGGGATGTTGGGAGTCCTAGTGGACAATCACTTAAATATGAGTCAATAGTGTGCAGCAACACCTAAAATTTCCAGTGCAATCCTGGGCTGCATTAACAGAGGGATAGACTCAAGATCACATGAAGTTCTAGTACCGCTTTACAAAGCCTTAGTAAGACCACACTTGGAATATTCCCATCCCATTTCTGGTCACTCCAATATAAAAAGGATGTTGAGACTCTGGATTAGGGGGCTGCAGGGTAAAACATATGAAGAATGGTTATAGGAATTGGATATGTCCAGTCTAATGAAAAGAAGGACTGGGGAAGACAGGATAGCAGTGTTCCAGTGTTTGAGGGGTCCCTATAAAGATGAGGGAGGTCAAACTATTTTCCAAAACACCAAAAAGGCAAGATGAGGAGCAAGGATGGAAACTAAACAAAGAGAGAAGCAGCTTAAGAGTTGAGGAGACATTTCCTAACAGTTAGAACTAGTATTTTATCAGCGGAACGGCTTTCCTTCAGAACTTGTAGGTGCTCCATTACTGGAGGCATTTAAGAAAATACTGGACAATCATTTACCTGAAATAGTATAGGTTGGACTAGAAAACCTCCAACGTCCCTTCCAACTATTATTCTATGTTTACCATTATGTAGAATTCAGAGCTTCTTCAAAATAAGAAATTCAACAAAAATTGCTTTGCTTACTTTGCTTTGCTTACTGCAGCCAAGTCATGAATACTGAATATAAACGTATAAAACATATAAACATATAAACTAGGTGTATATTTTAAAATAAAATTCCTACTGATTTCACAAAATGAACTAGTTTGTAGTGCATCCATTTAGCATTTTATAAATATACACTTTCACCATCTGCTAGGTGACAGATAATTCTGTGAGCAAAGTGATTTTATTGGGCGTGTACATTGCTCTGGAGGGGATAGTAACAGTAATTACTTCTCAAATGCCCCCCCACCTCTCCCGTTAATTATACATCTCCACATTTCAAGGCTGAGTAAGCACAGCAGCCAGTCTCTGTCTTTCTCTCACACTCTCACAATACACACACAAACACCGAATCACAAAATAGAATCACGGAGGGCATGTGGCGCTGAGTAAAAGGTAGTTCACAGCTTTGGTGAGCTATGTATCAATATTTTCTTTACTGGAAACGGTTTGAAATATTTTTTTAAAAAACCACGGGCCTTTCCAAGCAATCTCTTTTCATCACCTTCACAATGAGATTCAAAAAGGTTAGAAAGGGGTACTCGTAATTTACATTAGGTTTTTCTCACTCCCCTCTCCTTTTCCTTAACGTTCTTGCCTTTCCTCTGAGAAGCAAATTAAATGACTCCACGGGGGAGTCAGAATGTAAAATGAGATAAGAATGTTTTCTACCGGAGCAGTTTTATGTTCTCAGACTGATTGAAAATCATCAGTTTGCACACAGATCATTGTTGTTCCTGCCATGCCAACTGCTCTTTCCTCATCATGTAAATAAATAAATAAATAAATAAATAAATAAATAAATATAATAATAATAATAATAATAATAATAATAATAATAATAATAATACTATTATTATTATTATTATTATTATTATTATTATTATTATTATTATTATTTTCCTTGGGGAGATGATGATTAAATGCAAGCTAACTGCAACAATCCAGGTGACTACTAGAAATACAAAACACCATTGACTTTTTACAGGTAGTCTCAACTTATTAATCACAAATGGGACCAGAATTTCTGTTGCTAAGCAAGGTGTTAACTAAAGCTCTGCCCAATTTTACTTTTTGTCACAGTGGTTGAGCAAATGGTGGCAGTTGTTAAATGAAGCACATGTGGTCGTTAAGTCAATCTGGCTTCCTCCATTGTCAAGCTATTCTCCAAAGCACCTGAGGGCAGGACAAGAAACAATGGATGGAAACTAATCAAGAAGAGAAGCCACCTAGACTGACAGTTAGAACAATGAATCAGTGGAACAACTTGTCTCCAGAAGTTGTGAATGTTCCAACACTGGAAGTTTTAAAGAAGAGATTGGATAACCATTTGTCTGAAATGTGTAGGGTTTCCTGCCTAAGCAGTGGGTTGGGCTGGAAGACCTCCAAGGTCCCTTCCAAGTCTGTTATTCTATTCTATTGACTTTGTTGGTTGGAAGCTGGCTGGGAAAGTCACAAATGGTAATTACATGACCCGGGTCTGCTGCAGCCATCATAAACACAACCCAGTTGCTATGTACCTGAATTTTGATCATGTGATTGTGGGGATGCTGCAGCAGTTATAAATTTGAGGACTGGATTGTTAAGTCACTTTTTTCACTGCCATTATAACAGTCAATAAATGGATGGTTGTAAATCAAAGACTACTACCTTGATTCACTGCCACCCAGCAGCTGAAATTTTTGCAAACTGGATCAAAAAGGATGACAATAAGAAAAACTGCTCCTTGGGAAGTCAATATATGAAGGTGAAGAAAGAGCAGTGAGATTTGCGAACTTGGAAATGCTTGCCAAAGAACCAAATTAAACTCCAGAAACACAGAAATGAATTCTGCACAATTGAGCAGCAAGATGAATATAACTATTAGGAGGAACTGGTACCTCATGGGAGGAACCCATAAATACACAGGGCACAAAAGTGTGAGTTAACAGCTTATCAACTATGGTTCAGTTTGTCATGAAATTGTTGCTTGCGTTATCACTAACAATGCGCAGGGAAACTAAGCAACACAGCTCAAATAACTGTTAAACAGCCAAATAAATTCACAGCACTACAAGACACAAACTGAAGCAACAACCAAAGGTTTGGACATATTTGTTTCCCCGAAGAATCAAACGTGTATAGGATGGATTTATCAAAAGCTTTTCGCAACGACAGCCAGATGCAATATTCAAAGGCAGTATGTGAATCTTAGATGTTTCTACAACAAAGCAAAGAATATAGGAATCAAACAGAGGAAAGGTGACACCCTAATACTGGGAGGGAGGGAGGGGGGGGCAATTTTGATGCAAGAGGCGTCACTGTCATTCGATGGGACATGACTGGAACAAAGCCCTGGAAAGTTACAGTCAGGGGTGGGCTGCTGGGGGTTCGCAGGGGTTCAGGAGAGCCCCTAGCTAAGATTCTGTGCAGTTTGGAGAACCGTCAAATCCCAGTCCTGGCTGGCCACACCCACTCTACCCCTCCCCTCCCAGGAATCCCTACGTGGCCTGTTTCGGATGCAGGTAAAGTGCAGGGCGCACGTGGAGGCTCAAGGAGGGCAAAAAAATGGGCCTCCCAGAAGTTTGGGAAGACTGGAAATGGGTCTGTTTTCAACTTCCAGAGAGTCTCCAGAGCCTGGGAAGGCCGTTTTCACCCTCCCGGAGGTTCGCAGAAAGCCTCCGGAGCCCGGGAGGGCAAAAACACCCCCTCAGTTGTGTGCAGGAGGCTGACTAGGCCATGCCCACCATGGCCACACCCACCCAGTAACTGGGCAGAGAACCCTTTGCTAAAATTTTTGAAACCCCCCCCCACCGGTTACAGCTTATATAAAAGGAACAGATTCAACAGGAAGGAAGGGAGCTTTGGACTTCTATGTATAGAAAAACAGATGCCTGTACAGAAATTCACAAATAAGAGAACAGAAATCCTGCTGAGAGCAATTGAGTAAAAATAAAAGGAGAAACAAAAGAGATATATCCTTGTGGGATTTGTGTAGACAGGCAGAAGGTATAGATGAGGTCTTCTCAAGAAAGCAAAATGTTCAGGTGTTAAGTACCTTTTAAGGAGTCTATTGTAACTTCAAATGGTTGCTAAGTGACCAGTTGTAATTCGAGGACTACCTGTATTATAGGCACCATTGCAAGTAATCCATACTAGGAAAAAAAGGGAGGCATTTAAGGAAGGCAGTATAGATAATTACCGAACTTTCTTAAAGGCTAACAAAAATAGATACATATAAGAAATAGAAGAGGGATTGTTTAATCAAAGAAGGATATATAAAGCAATAGCCAAAAACTATAGAAACTGTGTTTTTATAGAAAGGCTAATACTCTGAGTACGCTGAGCTTTGTGAAAAAAGCCTAGAACAAAAACTACTACTGCTACTACTACTGCTGCTGCTGCTGCTACTACTACACAAACAAAATGGCTGCAGGTGAGAGGGTGGAATGTATGCTATCCAGACAGTTTATAGTTAATGGGAATCGGTATAGTTAGTTAGTAATTGGGAGCTGTCCCCTTAAGGGAATGCATCATGGTAAATGTAGTTAAGGTATCCTGGGAAATGTAGTCCATGTCATGTGGCCACATCAGTAAACCTGATTGGTCATTGAATTGAACCTTGGTGGGTTGGGGGAGGTTTCTTCACTCTTGCCTGAACCCAGCCTCGTGCTAGCATCTCTACCCCTGCTCCCACGATATAGGATGAAAGGGATAAAAGATTACCATCTTTTTACACCATGAACTACAGCTATGCAGAGAATTGGACATTGAGAAGAACCTTGTCATAACCATGAGTTATTTGAGGATGCCTGATGAACCAATAAAAAGACTTTGTGTGGTTGCTTTGTGCAGTTACTCTGTCTGCCTTACATTAAGAAGCAGAACAGAATGTCTTTAATTCATAGTTTACATTTATCTTCTCACAGGTTGGAAATTAAGACCTAGCCTAATTTAGACCTAACCTAAATTAAGACCTAACTGGTTATTGTTGTGACACTAGTGGAAGACAGGAGTTTCAGTTTAGGATAGACAAGAACCGGATTAAAAATACATGGATAATTTAAATTTCAAGTCTCCAGGGCCAGATAAACTTTAGTCATCTGGAATACTGATGGAACTTGCAAACTGCAAACTCACTAAAGGGAATTCCTGGAGATCTGGTGAATCCAGAAGATGGCAACAAATGCTGTCCCTTTTTTGAAAAGAGAAAAATTACAGACCTTCAAGTTTAAGAATATTAAAAAATGAAGCAGCTTCATTATTAATTCATGTTCGAACTACAAATGAGATTATGAACACTTAACAATGCAGCAACTAACCAGAGCCAGTATGTGTTTGTCCCAAACAAATGATGCAAAATTACCATTTGCTCCTTTTTTGTAACAGTTATTTATTTAATACCGTGTTTCTCATATATTAAGGCCGGGTCTTATTTTTTTTTTGAGCCCCGAAAAAATGGCTAGGTCATCTTTTACAGGGTGACTTAATTCCCCCCCTTGCATCTTCGGGCGGGCAGGCTGCGACAGCTTGGATGTTGACCTCGGCGTTGGTGGGGCACTTTGTATCGGGGTCAACGCAAGCAGCACCATATCCAGGTGTGCAACAAAAGTACTTCTTAATGGCAAGCCCCCCTCCCATTTCCCCCCATTTTGCATGTTTTAATATAGGCCTTAATTTGGGGGGAGGGGCTTAATTTAATTTCATGCCTATAAAACATGCTGGGACTTCCTATTGGGGGAGGCTGTATTGTTGGAGAAACAGGGTAGATTGGGGAAGTGCCCTGGACAACAATGTATCTTGACCTCAGCAAAATATTCAATGCAGTCCATGATATATTCAGTATTGAAATCTTAATTGGCGTAATCACTGCCCTCAAAAAGGCAGTCTCTAATTAGTCAATGACTTCATATTAGTTTAGAGCCTTCTACTCTGGGCCCCATTGAGCATTTTTATAAATGATCTAGATCAGGGGTGTCAAACTCGATTTCATTGAGGACCGCATCAGGGTTATGTTTGACCAGGCTGGGGGAGGCGTGGTCATGGTGGGTGTGGCTGAGATGTGTGTGGTCATGGTGGGCATTTTTTCCCTTCTCTTCTTTGTTTTCACAGTACACCCCGGCCTTCAGAAGCGCTCTGCCAGCCAAAAAAGGGCCTCGTGAAGGCCACGTGGAGGCCCCAGTAGCCTGTTTTTCACTGGCAGAGTGCTCTGGAGGCCAGGGAGGCCAAAAACAGACCATGAGGTGGCTGCACGCCACCTCATGGCCGTGGCCCATTTTGGCTAGCAGAGGCACTGTGGGCTGGTCCTTTGATATTTCCAGGCCAAATTTAAGCACGCACACTCTCTAGAAATAAACATGATCCCACGGAGGAGATGACAATGGTTACAGGTAGACCTTGACTTGCAACCACAAATGAGCCCAAAATGTTGATTTCTAAGTGAGACATTTGTTAAGCTTTTTCCCATTTTACGACCTTTCTATCCACAGTTGTTAAGTGAAACACTGCAGTTGTTAAATTAGCAACACGATTGTGAAGTGAAACTAGCTTCTCCATTAGGGTTTCTTGTCAGAAGGTCACAAAAGAGGATTGCATGATCCAGGGACACTACAACCATCATCAATATGAGTCACTTGCCAAGCCTCTGAATGTTGACCTGTGACCCCATCCCCCATGGGGATGCTGCAACAGTTGTAAATGTGAAAAACGGTCATAAGCCACTTGTCAACCCTGAAGCTGACCTGGGTGAAGCCATTTTGGAGCTTTAGTCTTGCCACACTGGAGTGCAGGATAGAGAGGGGGGATTAGAGATAACTGAGCTTGTGTAGTCAAAATAAAATACTTTCTCAAGACTTTCTCCTGGGAAACGTTCTCATACCTGGCCAAGAGAAGGAGGAGTCATGTCACCAGACCCACAGAAGCTGCAATGATTGGGACATGTGACTGATTGTTTGGGATTGAGGGAAAATCTTTTACTTTTAATTAGGTGAAAATCAAAGGGCCTCTCAGAGCTGCTTTTCACCAGATATGTGCCAATATGATACCGCGTTTCTCATATAATAAGGCCGGGTGTTATTTTTTTTTGAGCCCCGAAAAAATGGCTAGGCCGTCTTTTCAGGGGTGACTTAATTCCCCCCACTTGCATCTTCGAGCGGGCGGTGACGGCTTGGATGGGGCACTTCGTATCGGGGTCAACGCAGGCAGCACCATATCCAGGTGTGCAACAAAAGTACTTCCTAACGGCAAGCCCCCCCACCATCCCCCACCCTAACCCTAACCCATTTCGCATGTTTTAATATAGGCCTTAATTTGGGGGGAGGGGCTTAATTTCATTTCATGCCTATAAAACATGCTGGGACTTCCTATTGGGGGAGGCCGTATTGTTGGAAAAACAGGGTATTTCCACTAAAGCTATTCTTTGAGGAATTCACCTGCCTCGGAGTTCTTGCTTGCAATGGGGGTTTATTACTTGGAACCCTGACACCCCTTTTTTCAGTGCCATTGTAACTTTGAGCTATCACTAAACGAATTGTTGTATGTCGAGAACTACCAGTATTTGATTGTGAAGCGGTACAGACCAACAAGACTGGCATGGCAGATCTCTGTGATTCTGCATTTAGGCCTTAAGAGAAATAAGAGGGCGATAAAGCAGTCAGAAATGATAAGCGGAGCACACGGGACAGGTACTTACTGTGGCATATAAGGCTGAATATATGCTTAAAGCAGCATGTTTGGATGGAAAAGATCTCCTCGCCTTCTCAATCACATCTTGGTCGCCAGTGCAGATATTCCCATTGTTAACAAACTGGTGATGAGCTCGGCAGTCACTCCCAGTGTAGTTGGGTTTACACACAGTCAAGAAATAGGGTGCCAAGTTGCCCGTCACTACCTGGCCAGCATTTACAAATATGTTGGTAGCAAAAAGACCAAATGCAAATACTCCTGAGAGAAGAAAAAGGTAAAAGAACAAGAAAAGTGGAATCATCAGAACTGAAACATGATAGACATGGAAGAAAAATAATAGCTTCCTTCCCCCGCCTGGAAAAATAAAGGCGGGGGGGAAGGAAAATTTGCAACAGAACTAGGAAGCAAAAAAACCCCTGAAGGTCAAGTCCAAATTACGGATGTGATGAATATCTGCAATCAAATCTCTTGAGATTTAAAAATAAGGATCAATGTAATTAAACCAATTGTGGAGGCTGAACATGTTGAAAACAAAAAAAAAACTATGTACAATAGATATGGAGACATTCCAACCTATTTGAATCCTTCAAAGTTACCTAATATTATTTTATGCTAGTCTTGGCCACGTTCCAAGCATGGCTTTGAACACCAACTGCCTAGCACATATAAAGAATACACCCGTGCTCTATACCTGTGCTTCACTACGAAACTATGTGATCAGGCTTAGATGTGGGGGAGGAAAATAAGGGGGGGGAAATTGTGCCTCTGCCTACCAGCATCCATCAGTATTCATCTGGCTAGGGTCCTGTCAGTGTGTGAGAGAATTGAGAAACTGACACAGTATTTGCTGTGTGAGCAAGAAGGAGACAGCAAGGAGCCTGGGCATGGCTTAGCTCAACTGTTCTGTACTAAAGCTGGTTGCTGCTGTGAAAGTAAAACTGAAACTGAAACTCCTCTCCTCTGCTTGTGTTTTGCATTTGAAACAGATTTCTTTTCAGGTGGGGACGGGGAGTAGAACTCCTTAGCATCAGAGGGTGTTAATAATAATATACGAAATACTAATGTTCTGACGGTCATTTTGAAAAATCCTTTCTTAGTGAGCACCTAGAAGGCAAGAGGAACATACGTGCAAAATTTCAAGTTGGTAGGTTTTGTGGTTCTGGAGATTTTGTGATGATGCTTGAGTGGTATTTCGCTTTTATATAGAGAGAGATGAAAGCCCAGCTTTTATTAACATTCTGAAACATAATATGGAAATGTATGTAGAGGAAAATGAAGAGAGAGATGGAGCGAGTCTTCTTCGAGTAATCAATTCAGAATTGTACTAATGAGGGCAGGAAAATGGTTAGGATCTAATGAAAATACGGAACATTAGGATAGCTGAATACATTAATTAAATGAAGCATGGATAAGCGTTTTGGGATGGAAAGTTTATACAATCTCCATTTCTCAACTGGAAAATTAGAAAACACTTTCATTATTTTCTCAGTAAAACCCTTTTGTCTGTTTAATAGATACATCTTGCCACAAGAGATTGCAGAAATATCCCATCTAGTTTAAGGAATACTAAAAAAGATGATAGATCGATAGATCAATCGATAGATAAGTAGGTAGGTAGGTAGGTAGGCAGATAGATAGATAGATAGATAGATAGATAGATAGATAGATAGATAGATAGATAGATAGATAGATAGATAGATAGATAGATAGATAGATAGATAGATAGATAGGCAGGCAGGCAGGCAGGCAGGCAGGCAGGCAGGCAGGCAGGCAGGCATATAGAGTAAAGTATAAGGTAAGGAAAGGAAAGGACTCCCTTCAATTGTGCTCAACCCTCTGCTGACTTAATGGACATGTCTGTCCAGTTTTATTGACAGCAATATGGAAATAGAATATCATGCCTTTTGTTTATCGTGTTTTTCAAATTCCCATTTTACTGTACCACCTACAACCTAATCTATTTGCTGATAATTTTTCATTCATGTTCCCTGTTTAATTTCCAAGCCCCGATAAGCTGGTGAGGTGCTGCCACTTGCTATATCCATACTTTACATTTCCATCTATGGTCCTCCAAGGGCTGACTATGGCCACCCTTGCTTAATTTTCCATATCAGTTAAGTGCTGCCATTCTATGGGGCTTATCCAGGTACGGTACGGAGAGTCCTCAGCTTCAACTCTATGTTTAGCGATAATTCGAGGTTACAACAGTGATGAAAGAGTAACCTTGCAACCAATGCTCACATTTACCAGTCACAGAGTCTCAAGCTTGCCATTATACTTCAAGGTAGGTTGGCTGGGAATGCTGGTTGTCGATGAATGAGCCCTCTTCCTCCCTGGAACAAACTCTCTTTGTTCCCCCTCTCCTTCTCCCCGCCACCTCCAGCAAATTGGCAGGCAGTTCCTCAGGTAATCTGAGGAGGAAGAATGATTTCTGACAGCTTCTTTGAAGCAAAGTCAATGGGGAAGCCAGCAGGAAATCAGAAATCACTCCCACTGCCACTGCTGCATCCAATCAGCTGGCGGCAAGACCTGTAAATGAGCAGTGATTTGATGAAGGCTGAAATCTAAATCTCTTTTTAACAGCAGTGGGTGGCAAGGGAAGGATAAAGGATGACTTGGATGCCTTATCTGGTGAGATAAGGCTGGATGGGGGATGCTGGCAGTCAGTGGGGGTGTTCTTCCCTGGAAGGAGGGGCTCTTGGGGATATACCAGGATGGGGAGCAGGGGTGCAGTTTTCCTCATGGTCTGTGACTCCCCTTGTTCTTCTCCCTCACCCCCCAGCAAAATAACAGACAGTTCCTCAGGTCAGCCAAGGAGAAGGAAGAGTGATTTCTGATACTTCTTCCCAGCTTCCCATAAGCATTGTCAAGAGGCAAGTCGGAAGCTTCCATTCCACCTGTTTTTTGTTCTTTTTTGCCAATCCATGGTCATTCCGCTTCTGTTTAGGTAAAGAAATATCTCTGAAAAGATGACCCAACGGGGCTATAAGTAGTTTACTTCCTCACTAGAGGTCATGCTAGCTGCTACTGATAAGAACTGGCATTCAACAATATTTGGAGGCCTAGAGGTTTTCCAGCTCAGTGCTAATTTATTTATTATTCTAACAGTACAGGAATATGTCCATGGTGTCAAGCTTCTTTGGCAACAAAATGGAAATGGTTTCTTTTTTATTTCTTCTGATAGCCCTTGTGGTTTCCCATCCAACTTCTAAGCAACTATGCTTAACAATTCATGATCACTGACCTGAGCCCTTCAAATTTTGTTTTGTATTCTCATATTAAGAATAATAATGAACACAACTCATATGAGCAATAATCAATCTTCTTTAATCACATCAGGTGCTTTATTTTTAAATCTCCATTATCGGGGGATTCTGCCCCTAAATAATGATCCACATACAGAAAATGTTTTCTGTCTAAGGAGCTATATATTTCAGAAGCTTATATATAGATGAAAGCTGTCTAAACTGAAGCAACTTTCACATTTGGCTCCGCCTATCTAATCCTCCAACTATAAGACATTAAAGAAGGCAGACAGAAAGAGAAAATACTTGGGATGTAGACTAATTGAAATCAGAAGCTGCTGAAAAGCATACCAGCTAATAATAAACATTTAGCCATACATGCACAGTAGAAGTCCTGGTTAGTTTGGATTTCAGCAGCACAGTGAAAGCACTTCCTAGATTTTCTAACGGCCTCTTTTCCTCTTATCAATGCGATAGAGATTGTTTAAAATAGATATTTTCAAATCATTAATACATGGACTTTTAAAAAAAAATTTTCACAAGTGATGTCTTTCGTTTCTATTACTTTATTCGGAAAAGAAGCAAGCTACACTGTGAGGCAGGAAATCTTAAGTTCTATTTTCATTTAAAATGGATACACACAAGGAAGCCACTCATAAGACACTAATTCTACAACTCAGTTTGTAAGATGAGAGATGGGAATAACATTAACTAGGCTGCTAATATGATTTAGATAGCGCATGTGAAGCACAGAATGCGTGAAATGTACTAAGCCTGATTCTTTGGACATAGTTCAGCCAGAAAAGAAAGTACGTAATTATTTAGTTTTGCTCATGAGAACACAGGGAATAATCATAATGGATTGACAGGAGTCAGAGTTCTATTGAAATAGCAAAAAACTTGATTGCTGCCTAGATCCAAATTTCTCCCAATTCTTTCACAGAATTAGGACTTCAGCTGAATTAGAATATGTTTTTCACTGGAAGTCACAAAAAAGTGACGTATGGTTGTTTTTCACACAACTATTGCAGTCGTCCCCATGGTCACGTGATCAAAATTCACACACTTGGCCATTGACTCATATTTATGATGTAGCAGGGTCCCAGGGTCACCTTTTGCAACCTCCTGACAAGCCAAGCCAATGGGGAAACTAGATCACTTAACAACTATGGTACCCACTTAGCAACTGCAGTGATTCACTTAACTGTGGTAAGAAAAGTCATAAAATGGGGCAATATTCACAAAGAAAATTAACAAATTAGCAACAGAAATGTTGAGCTCAACTGTGATCATAAATCAAGGACTACCTGTATTTTATCTCTTCATTCAATTTCTTGAAGAAAACTACTATTTCATTTTTGTAATATGTTTTTAGAGGGTGCCTCTAGTTGGGAATTCTACTTCAAAAGCCACTGAAAATCATGACTGCTACGGGAAACTAATGGGAAATAAAAGTGATGGTTGCTAGCCAAAAGTCATCAGAATGGCAGGTTAGTAGTTGGCCTTTCATAATGCAATTTATTTCTTAGTTCTAAAAGGAAAAAGAAGAAAATAGTTTTGCCCTTCTTTTGTCACAGGCCCTTTGAGAGAGTCTGTCTCTGGCTATCAATCAAACTGTACAAGGCCTTCTATATCACTAAGCTTTATGAAAAGTGATTTGTTAGGTGTGAAATATTTTGCCTGAAAAATGCCAAAAAAACGGTTTCCTGACTAAACAAAGAGACTTTCAAAACCTTGGAGATAGTAAATTCTTTCTTTCTTTCTTTCTTTCTTTCTTTCTTTCTTTCTTTCTTTCTTTCTTTCTTTCTTTCTTTCTTTCTTTCTTTCTTTCTTTCTTTCTTTCTCTCTCTCTCTCCCCCTCTCTCTCTCTCTCCCTCTCTCTCTCTCTCTCCCCCACCCCCCCGGGGAATCCTTACATGGAAGGTTTGTGCAGAAAAACATATGAAATTGTTCAGCTTATTTTATTTTTATTCTGCAAATCTGTTAATTATGCTTACCTATAAATCGGATGATTCGCCGAAGCAGCGGATTCAGGTAACAGCATTCCCCTGTCAAAATGGTTTTCTCTTGGATAATTAAGCTTTCTCTGGTGGACTTGATGAAATACATAGATATCTCTCCAATAAAAATCTGTAAAAGGGAAGCGGAAAGGGGAATGCTGAGAATCACAAAGATCAATTCACGGGTCACTGCTGAACTCCCCTTGGTAACTGGAAACCACTCTCTGGAAAGGCATGTTAATCCATCTCACCCCACCATTTCTTAACCTAATCTAACTCTAAGAGAGCAGAACACTGATAGCGGACAATAGGTGGGAGTAGCAGAGAAGTCAGATGGATTGAGTTTTCACCAATTCTGGATTACCATTTCTGGTTAAAGAGGTTAATTAACCACTTACTAAAATTCAGTAGCTTACATCTGAAGCAACAGACTTAGTTCTGAATTCTCCAAAGGTTATCTTCTATATATTACTAAAATTCTGAATCCTGTAACTTTTAATTGGGCAGAATACTACATCATAGGCAAAACCTTTGGAACCAAGTTACCTTAAATGGGTTAACACAGAGGTCCCCAATCCCCATTCCGTGCAAACAAGCGAAGCCTCATCCACAGGATGCAGGCAGAATGCGAGACCACGCTCTCTGTGGTCCACGGAAAAACCTCTCTCCACAGAACTGGTCCCTGGTGTCCAAAAAATTGGGGGGCAATGGCCTAACATACTGAATACATCCAAAATCTGGGTCCCATGATTCCCTTGGAATTGAAATTTGGCAAAGTTTGTAAAACACTTTATGACATAAACCTTATCATAAAGCAGTTTATGAGATGATACAAAATGTCATAAAGCATTTCCTGTGCTGGTGTTTGGCTATGCTATACAGTTCAACATGGGCTACTTTCAAGGCTGACCCATCTTTGAATGTATCCCAACTAAAAAGCTGTGCCACTATTAAAAGCACTGAGGAAAAAGCATTATTAAAAGCACTGATAAAGGAATATCTCTGAAATGATGACCCCCCATGACAGCACAGGCTATCTATTTAAATATCTAAAAGGTTAAATTTAAAAATAAGCAAAAAAAATTGCAATCAAAACAAATGAGATTTTTTTCAATCTCCCACTTGCTAATGGTTTATGCCTGATGCCTGATGATTTTCTACTTATATCAACTAAATTTATTTTATATTTTGCCAATTACCCTTATTTGGGAGTAACACAATTTTATTCTTTACAAGATGTATTTATTTTTTGTTATTAGTATAATCAGTATAGGAACAGAACAGAACCTAATAACAAATTAATATGGGAAAGTATTATATTTAAAAAAATAATAATC
Organism: Pseudonaja textilis; assembly: GCF_049901715.1. Lineage (NCBI taxonomy): Eukaryota > Metazoa > Chordata > Lepidosauria > Squamata > Elapidae > Pseudonaja > Pseudonaja textilis. The sequence goes on from NC_141991.1 coordinate 174,228,055, forward strand.
CAAACTTTAATTTGTGTCCTTTCAGCTAGTTGCAGGAAGAACTAAAAAAATAGGAAAGGCAGAAAGCGGAATATGGGACAGTTATACTAAAAGCAAAAATGGCAATAAATAAGCCTTGTAGATTATAAAGGCTGTCAAATTCATTATGCAATAAACATACAATGTGGGCAAAAAATTAATCCTCATGGTGTCTTTCTTTTGAAAAGGATTTGTATTTCTGTTTTTATTGCTACTTCTCCTTCTTGGCTACATGTCTATCAATTAGGGCCTCTTGTATTTCCGACTCTCCTTATTTTCCCAGATTTTCTTTTTTTTAAGAAAAGCTCTGCTTCCTTTTTCCTTGTTATTTCCCATTCTCTTCAGCATCTTTATTATTATTCAACTGAGTGTTGTAGTGGAATAATGGTGGAGAAATGGTGCAGGCTACACAAGACATGATACTTTATAAAGATCTTTGATTTCTTTTTCCCAACAGAAAGGAAATTAACCACAGCCAGAGTACCTTTGAGGCAGACATGAAAACAGAGTTCTCCCATTCGTGCTACCTGGAACTGGAGGCTTGAAAAAGACATCACCCAACCAATTTTAATCTGATTTCCAGACTTATGATGCTGCTGAGTAGTTTGTTGCTAAAGTTTCCAACAGATAGAATAGAAAACTTCATTTGGCTAAGTGTGATTAGACACACAAGGATTATGTCTCCGGTGCAGAAACCCTCAAGTGTCCATGCAAAGCAAAGCAACATAGTAACGATAGTCATAATAATTATTCTACTAATAGTAATGATGATAATCATAATGTAAGGAGCTGTACAACAGGAATGATAAAGAAACTCCATTTTCAAATAAATATCTATAGGAATTATTACATTTAACTAATCTTGCCTTCTGTGCTGTCTCTTCTCTTCTAGCAACCTCTCCTCCTTCCAATCAGATGCACCATCAATTCTCAGGCTCTATTGGTTACTATTTATTTAGATTCTGTCTAGCCTTTCATTCATGAGAATCACGTGGTGTACACAGCTCTCTCTCCAACAGTTTTTGCCCACTACAAGCCTGCTGGGCTAAGAAAGAACTAGCAAAGTCAACCAGTGAGCTTCCATGTCTAAGGGCAAACTAGTCCCACTTTCTAATCCAACATTTTAACCACAACACCGAATTTAGCTTTGCTAATTATATACAAATTATTAGTTGGCAAGGAGGACATCTTCCTCACACAATGTTTTTCACTTCTTGAATCTCTGCAACTTAATCAGTTTGGGCACTTATTTTCCAAGAAACACAACTACAGCTGGTATCGCTAGAGATATAACAATCTACCAGTTTAATTGAAACAGCGGCATTAAGAATTTCTGTTGATAAGTAAGATTATCCAGGAGACTAGTGTAGTGTAGCCATGGGATAGTACTGCATCAAAGAGAACCAAGTTCCAGTCCACCCTCAGCCACAGAAAAGCACTAGATAACTTTGGGCCTATCACTAGCTTTGACCTATCTCCCAGTCAGAAAAGTAATACAGGTAGTCCTCAACTTATGACCAGAATTCAGCCCAGAATTTACATTGCTACGTGAGAAATTTGTTAAGGGAGTTGTGCCCCATTTTATGACTTTTCTTGCCACGGTTGTTAAGTGAATCATTGCAGTTGTTAAGTTAGTAGCACAGTTGTTCAGTGAATCTGGATTTCCCATTCGCATTGTCACAGCACATCGCGAAAGATGATCAGATGATCCTGTACACTGCAATCGTCATAAAAATGAACCAGTTGTCAAGCATCCGAATGTAAATTACGCGACCATGGGAATGCTGCAATGGTCGTAAGTGTGAAAAAGGGTCATAAGCCACTTTTTTCAGTGCCATTCGTAACTTTGAACAGTCACTAAATGAACAGTTGTAAGTCAAGGACCACCTGAAGGAGTGCATATCCTCCTTTGACAGTGCCTGCCATATATAACAATAAGTTCATGCTATTCAGTTGTCCTGGAGTAGACAGCAAAAGAAAAGCACTCTTGGCTTTCACCATCAAGCATGTGACCATCAATTCCTGCTCTACCATTAACGTGGCTTCAACCACTGGACGGAAAATTAGCAGGTAAAGGAAGCACGTTTTTACCGAATCAAAGAACTTCAAATAAAAATCCCAAATGAAGGGGGTGAATGAATTTACATGCACAACATTAATTACTCCTATATGTGGAGATCTAAGCTCCTTTGAAGAAATGTGGATTGCAAATCAAAAATCCCTGAAATGGCAATTTGGGTCATTCTGTACCTGCTGTACATTGATTCCACACTACATGGAAATTCCTTTATAGTTAAACTTTGGGTGCATGAAATATAGTGTGCCACAGATGGATTTGGTCGGTTAATGCCATGCATTGCATTTATGCACAAAAGTGATAAGACCCCCTTCCCTAATGTTATTTCCGCAAGCACAGGCTAGTTGTATCTCTTGGGGCTCTGTGTGTTAGCATCAGTGTTAAAGGATCCTGTGTATATCCCAATACATTTATATAGAACAGTAGTGGCTAACCTTTAGGGGATCCTGTGCTGAAAAATTGCATGTGCACTTGTGCGCGCTCTCTCGCAGCACACAGAAGGCAATACACACGAGCCCCATCCCACCCCCTCAGCAGTGCGCGCGATTCCCCTCTGCCACCGCCTTAGCTGCAGTGTGCCTCCCAGATGATTTTCAGCCCGTTTGATGCCTTTTTCGGCCTGCCAGAGGCTTGAGGAAAGCCTCTGCAGGCCAAAAAATGGGCCCGTTTCATCACTTCTGGTATTTCCGAAAAAGGCCCCAAAATCAGCTGGGAGGTGCATGTATGCTCAGTGAGATAAGTTTGCCTGGGGCTCGTGTGCCCGCACAAATGGCTCTGCGTGCCACCTGTGGCACGCGTGCCATAGGTTCGCCATCGTGGGTATAGAATGTATAGGATGTTAATTGGCTAAGCTTCTACTGCACAGGTATTAAACTGGCGGCATCACATGACATATTATGATGTTTTTCCCTTTGTGGAGCTGTGGTGGATGTTGCCTGAATGTGATACATCTGGCTCATGGGCCACCAGTTTGACACCCCTTTTCTAGTGGATATGGAAGAATCTCAGAGAAGGACAATAAAAAGCATTTAATCTTTCTCTATAGCTGTCAGGGGCTGACTGCCATGAAATGGCATAGAGCAGCGATCACCCACTGGTAGGCCGTGAGAAAATTTTGGTGGGCCGCAGAGAAATCTCACTCCCAGAACACCCCCACAAAGCAATTAATCCAGGCTGCACAGAAACACAAGGCTGAGCCGCCCACATGGCCCGCGGGAACCCTCCCCGCCCACTCACTCCTTACCCGGTAAACTTGCCTGCTAAATTGCTATTTTTCCTTTTTCCGACCAACATCTGTTCTGCTGTGCTGGGAGATTTAGATTAGCTAGGAAGCAGGAAATGGTTGATTTTTTTTTTTTGCTTTCTAGCTAGTCTTTAGATTTTCTTCTCAGCACAGTGAAAACTCCCTTAGGACTGAAGATTTACTTGCAAGCAAATTCAGTGCAGACTCACGGCAAGCAAACTTGAGAGACTGAGCTAGCCGATGGCAGATAGATAGATCACTGAATGATTTTGTGAGCAACTCAATCTGCCTGCTTTGCCTGATTTTGGGTAAAAGTTGTTCTTTTTTTAAATAAAAAAATCAATATTTACATGCATGGCATGTTGTGAGTTAATTTTGTGAGTTTGCTTGCTAGCAAATTTTATGTGACAGACTGAACTAGCCAATGGCAGATACTTAGATCTCTGAATGAATCTATTATTCAGTGAGCAACTCAATCTGCCTGGTTTGCCTTATTTTGGGTAAAAGTTGCTCTTTTTTATAAAAAAAATCAATATTTATATAAATATTTATAATATTTACACACAAGCCATGCCCAGCCAGTCACATGACCAAGCGACATCCACAAACTAGGCCCCGTCCACAGAACCAGTCAGTGGTCCCTGGGATCTAAAATTATGAGTTTGGTGAAGTGAGCCTACCCTATATAGACATGTTCATCTAGTTCAGAGGTGTCAAACTCAAGACCTGGTGGCCGGATCCAACCCATGGGTGCTTAGATCTGGCCTGTAGGACCACCCTGGAAATAGTGAAGGTCTGGCCCATGAGAGGGAGTGGGCAGCCTGTGGGCAGCCCTCCCTAGCTCTGTTTTTTGCTGGCAGAGGGTTGCAGGAGGCCATTGCAGCCGAAAACTGAGCTCACCAGCTCATTTTCTGTGGCAGAACTCAGGCCACCCAACACGGGTGATGTTGAGCTGGCCACCCCACCCTGACCACCCCAACTCCGGGCCCCTGAGGTCAAACACAACTCTGATGCAGCCCTCAATGAAATTGAGTTTGATACCCGCTGATCTGGTTGAGGTACTTAATATATGTTGCTCATTATTCTTCTGTTAAATCCCTCTTGCATCAACTTAAGGGAAAAAAAATTGCAAACAAGTATAACGCATATTCTGGTGGGAAAGAAAAACAAAAGGAACTAGACAAACATGTCTCAGAAGCTTATCTGAAGCAGCATTTTAAATTAAACCGGTGGCTGAATCTATTTGCTTTGTAGCACAAAGAAGCTAATGTCTCCCATGAAAAGAAAAGCAATCAGACACTTTCTGGCGTTTATCTCCTAATTAATAATTTTCTTGGACTTATGACAGCCTTCAATTATTTGGCAGGGGAATTATATTGGAAAGAGTTGGGAAACCAACATTTGATTTGCAAAGGGCATTTTTTTTTATTCGTTCATAAACATTACTACTCAGTTGAAATATTTTTAAAGCAGCCAGTTTTGCCTTCAGCATGTGAAACTTCACGCATGTTGCAAGATTCACATTTTGCTTTTACTAAAAGCATAGTTTATTTACTTACTAAATTCCCCGAGAACTCATGGTGATAAACTCCAACACCAACCCTTTACATCCAAGTGTTGTGGTTGATCTAAATGTGTGAAGCTGTTTACCCAGTGAGAAACACTTAGCTATTGCACTTCATTTGAGAAATATGTAACATGGTGTTTTGTCTTCCCGTGAAATCACACACTTATAATTAATTAATTAGTGGGATAATTAATACCTAAAGGGATTATGATAACATGACAATGTCTGTCAAAAGCTTCAGTTTAAAAATAAATATAGATGCCTTGAAGTTATGTTGGAGTCCTCATGACATTTACGGAGTTAGATAAAAATCATGAGGGTAGAAAAGGAATAGAATCTCTTCTCTGGGAAGTCGGCAATCAACAATCCAGTAAAGGATCTTTAAAATATGCTTATACATGTATATTTAATAGATTCGGTCTACTTACAATTGCTGTTGGGGTTGCAGCCAGTACACAGTAGAGGATAAGAGGGGAAATGAAGCTTTCATCCTCTGTTCCTGGATATGGTTTCATCAAATTGCTGTCTTGGCAGAAGAAGCCTTGAATATGCACCTGGAAAGTGTCCGTGCACTCGAAGTAGTAGGCGAGCAAGACCGTCCCAGCCATAATAACAAGCTGAAAATACAGCATTGTGACAACGAGACATTAGCAGCTGCTCAGCACTTCTGCCTCTGACAATTGCCATCCTCCATTCTCACTGCCACCCTTCCAGCAGCAATGCCCACATCGGTGCAAGGAATGTGCTGGGATGAATGTCTACCCTCTGGAGTGCTTCTTTCATAAATCACAAAGTAACCCCCGCCCCCTTTCTACTCCCAGGAAAGTTTGGGGACTACAAAGCACCTCACAAAGGAATAGGAGGTACAACCCTGACTTAGTCCAAAGCAGGTAGTTGTTACCAGCAGCGTGGATCAATGCAAATGAAACAGGGCAGCCCTGAACAGGGTATATACATCCTATCAGTTAAGAAATCTGGGCTGGAATAAACACTCCCCACCCCACAAGGTCGACAAAAGCAACATACAGAGGGAAAATAAACCTTGGGGGGGTGGAATCTAGTGAGATTTACTCTGGAGGGTGCATAGTGACATAGCCAAGGAGTTTCAGAAAGAAGGAAACCAAAACAGTGACAATGACAATCCTCTGCTGTTCTCTCTCCACCTACTTCCTATTTTTAGCGCTCTGGAGAATATGCCATATTTTGGGGTTTGAATTATTATTATTATTTTTGTGGCGGGGTGTGTGTGAAACTTCCATGTTGTACTCAGTATCCGTTTCTTTTATCATTTTATTTATTTTTAAATCTGTTTCCTGCCGATCTCGCCCATTCTGACTGAAACAGGTCTAAGGAGAACATTTGAGAAATTCCAGCTAATTTAGACTAATTTTAAATTAGTCACGCTCCTTCCCCCTGCCACCGTGTACTCGGGATATATTTTTTTATCTGATGGATTGTTTAATGTATTTGATTTATGTCTTCCCTTTCTATCCAAGTAGGATGATCAAATTAACAGCATAATAAATTAAAAACAACACAAATCACCAATATGAATATTCATACATACAAATAGGATGATCAAATTAAAAGCAGCACAATTAACATACAACACAAATTATTAACATGCAACACCCATAAAATAGTTTAACAAAATCCTTTAAAAGTTCAGAGTATCAGGCTGAAAATGCTAAATTTAAACCCACTTGGAACGCCAGAAATTCCTTTTTCCCCATGTTGTCTGTTAAAAGCTTCTGGCAGGCTCGCTCAGTGTTGATCTCATTCAGAAAAAAATAATAATAGAAAGTAGTAAATAAAATAGCGGAAGAAAGGAAGCAACAGGAAGAGAGGAATTGATCAGAAATCCAACTGAATGAATTTGTCAATATTATAAAGAGGCTCAGGATGAACTTAATGGAGATGCAACTGACACAGCACTTCTGCTGATGCCAATTATTGTCTTCCTGACTGAGGAAAAGATACGGATGATGTCTTCCAAAAGCAAAACGTAGATTTCTCAAAGAGGTGTGAAAGTCATACCCATGGGAAATGTTAAAATATCCTGGTATCTGTTTGGATACAACTCTGCCAAGCAGAATCCTTACAGGAAATCCTTAACTTGTCTTGCTGGCAACATTCTCCTTTGGACCTTAGAAGAAAACACAAGAGACTAGCTTTCTTTGACCTGACATACTAGTCATTATGGAAGATGTAGTTGAGAAGTGGAAAGCAAAACATTGAAGACAAATGACAAGGCCGAAGGACAGAATGTTTATGTTTCCAAAGACATGATTTCAAAAACAACGATCAGTTTGGTCTAGTGGTTAGGACACCCAGATAGAAACCAGAGTTCTAGTCTTGCCTTAGCCATGAAAGCCAGATGGGTGATCTTGACCCAGTCAATTTCTCTCAGTACAATCCACCTATCCAGGATGGTATTGTAGGGAAAATATGAAGAAGGAATATTAGATAGGTTCACTGCTTTGAGTTGTTTAGAAAAAAAATAAAAATAAAGGCAGGATATCAATAAAATAACGAACAAATAAAGCAGATTTTAATGAACTCGAAATAACGGTAAGTAGAATCATATAGAAGAAAGTTAATGCAAAAAATGAGTTTAATATGAGTGGGTTTCCTAAAGAAGGGTATCAAAAACCAGTTTTAAAGAGGATGAGAAATGAAGGACAACAAAAGAAATTAAACACAGGAACACAAAAAGCTTAGCAAAGGTTTGAAGACACAAACAAAGTAAAATGGGAAGAGGGCCACTTCACATATAACCCAGATCTGTAAAGCTAGTGTCAGGAAACCCAAAATTCAAAATGAGATTAGGTTAGCAAAAGATGCTCAGAATATTAAAAAATATGTTCAAAATAAAAGGAAAAAAATAATTAGTATATCAGCTTCTCTGTGAATGGAGGAATGTGTATTCTCAAATGTGTACATGATCAAAAATTGGTTGAGATTAATATCCTACTACAGTAGTAAGTAATTGAAAATTCAAAACAATCTTGATAGACTGAAGGTAAGATGATGAAATTTAACAGAGACAAGTGCAAAGTTTTTCACTTAATAACAATAGCACTGAGACTTATACATTATTTCACAGTGCTTTACAGCCGTCTTTAAGCGGTTTACGGAGTCAGCATATTGCCCCCAATAATCTGGATCTTCACTTTACCGACCTTGGAAAGATGGAAGGCTGAGTCAACCTTGAGCTGGTGGGAATCAAACTGCTGGCAGTTAGCAGAATTAGCCTACAATACTGCATTCTAACCACTGCACTACCACAGCTCTCAAGAAACCACAATCAGATGCATGGGCATAAGAAGGGGGGATGGCTTGGTACTAGCTTGATAAGGCTACTTGTTAAAAATAAACCCTGGGCATACAAGTTGATGGAAAGTTGAGCATAAATAGTAGTGTGGTGGGGCTGTTAAAAGCTAAATGCCACTTTAACGTCCAACAATGTTGAACTAATTTTCAAATTACTGTTCATAATATGCTAACAAAGGTATAAGAACAAGTCACAACATCCATTATTTTACCCATGAGGGCAAAAGTGTGTATCCCGAGGTTTTAATTAAACTATGCCAGGGTCTTCAAACTTGGCAAGTTTAAGACTTGTGGACTTCAACTCCCAGAATTCCTGAGCTAACATGGAATTCTGGGAGTTGAAGTCCACAAGCTGTCAAGTTTGACGACCCCTGCCATAGAGCAAAGCATCAAATAAAACTACTTTCTAGAAATCGCTACCTTTGCATCCTTCACCTTAAACAAACTCCTTCAGATTTCTCAAAAGTTTGTAACAGGAGGTAGCGGACAGGAACCTCAACCATCCATTCAATATGAAACTATGAATGGTGCACAACTGGCTTATAGCCATTCATTTAGTGACTGTTGGAACTTACAATGGCACTGAAAAAAGTGAAAATGGCCATTTTTCACACTTATGACAGTTGCAACATCCCTCTGGCCAGGTGATCCAAATTTGGATGCTTGGCGATCGGCACGTCTTTATGACAGTTGTAGTGTCCTAAGGTCACATGATCACCTTTGGCAACCTTCTGACAAGCGAAGTCAATGGGGAAGCCAGTTTTACTTAATAACCATGTCACTAATTTAACTGCAGTGATTCCCTTAACAGCTGAGGCAAGAAACTGGGGCAAACTCACAACAACTATCTTGCTTAGCAATTGAAATTTTGGACTCAGTTTTGGTCATAAGTCAAGCAGTACCTGTATTTCAGTTCTGGGGGCAACCTAAAATCAGAAGTTTTCCTTTCCTTTTATTACCTCAAACATACTCCTTTGCTATTATATTTTTAAATTGCTATATATGCCATGAAAAATAGAAGCAGACAAAATATGTCTTTGCTCCTTCACAATGGGACTATTATGCACTGAGAATGCCTATGTTAAATGAGAAATGATACAAATTTCCATATATTCTGTTACTATATAAAGACTGTGTATCACATAAAAGCAAAGCAAATCAAAACAAAAACACAACATACAGCAGCAGTTCTAATGGATTGCTGTAAAGTAGAAATGATGAAAAGAACCACACTGCCTCCTTGTGAGAAAAAAAAAAGGCAACCTTGAAAAACATGTTTTTTTCACTTGAATATCTACTGCAACCTCACTTTCCTCTCTCCTTTCTTTTTCTGCTAGGCCAAGTTGGGAGAAATGCCAAACCAAACAGATGGCTGTCTGGCCTAACCATCTGCAAGAATATGCAGTTTAGCTTAAGAATGCTACAACTAGAAAGAGAGAGAAGCACTGTCCTGATTCTTAGGGAAGAAAAACTGAAGGCAACTGCATGAAGACGAAATCTGGATTCATGCAACCTTTGTTTGAACAATGCAACAAACCCAAATGTTTGTTGCATTGTTGTGTAGGGTGTTGTGTAAACTCAGCCCTCAGGAAGAGTAGTAGCTGTTGTCCCTAAGGATTTAGATGCTGCGTGGGAAGAAGATTCTCCATTGTTGGTTCTCCACAAAACCCATTCTAGATCCCACACCAAGTGTCAGTCCAAGGCCTATACAAAGGATTATGACAAGATAAAAATAGCCCTGCCTTAAATTAAAAGGTGGTCATCTGTCATGTAAAGGTGACAAGCCATTCAATTTGAGCTGAATTATCATAACCATCAAAGGTCAGAGATGAATTCAGAAGAATAGACAGCACAGTCCCATCTAGCACAATGGAATCATTATTTCCTTGTATGTTTATCAAGTTTTCAAAAAGCAAATTTCCTGTGTGCATTAAACTCCAATTTATCTAGCCTCCTTCAATTTAACATAGATATCAGGCTTCGAATTAGAACTTTCTTGGGTTTTAATAAAGAACGAAAAAAGGAACATAGCCTTAGCACATTCTCTGGAAAGTATATATCATGCTCCTGTGAATGAGAAGTTTGTCAAATGGCACAATCACTAAGAAATTTGCATTTGGACAAACCTCACTCACATATTCTCTTTCATCCTGTCATGAAATTGAGGAGGGAGGAAGTCTGGATGAGGCAGGGCTTATGTAGTTCATTCCCCCCATTTTAATTAATTAATTTATTGATTGATTTGATTTGTCAATTGTTTACAAGATAATAAGTATAAGTTTATACATAGTTATAAATACATGAAATGGGTACATATAAGAAAAATAAAAGAAAAATAAATTGTCTATGCATGCAGGCTGGTCACACAGGGCTTTATTTGCAACTGTTTTAGACTTACTAGCGCTTCCACTCTACTGAGCAACTGGGCTTGATGAAAAAATACAGGTGATTCTGAATTTAGGACCACAATTGGGACTGGGATTTCAGTTGCTAGCAATTTGAGTCGTTGAACAAGTCATCATGTGACCAGACCTGATTTTATGATCATTTTTACCACAGTCGTTGAATGCATCATAAGGACGCGAAGTGACTTGCACAGTTGTTAAGCAAATCTAGCTTCCCAAACTGATTTTGCTGGTCAAAAGCTGGTTGGGAAGGTGGCAAATCACAATTACGTGATCACAAGATGCTGCAACTGTGGTAAATGAAAGCTGATTGCTAAAAACACCAATTGTGGCCATGTGAATGTGGGAATAGGGTAATGGTTGTTACTTTGAGGATGGGTCATAAATAATTTTTTCCAAGGCTGTTATAAATTCAACTATCGTTAAACCAACAGCCACAAGTTGAGAACTACCATAGAAGCTGAGCTGAATCAATTGATCATGATCTGATTATTTGAATTTTAGAGAGTTCGAACTGAAAACAAGAAGGACTTCAGCTCTAACTGAACTTAGGCCACAAGTATGTTTTCTTCTGTGAGACCATCCATTTTGTCATCCACAAACAAATTTGGATATAAACATCACACTAAGCTAAACTAAAAGTAGTTTAATCTATCTGCCAAACAGGTTGCCACTGTCTAGTTGCATAAATCACATTAAACAATTGCTAATGAGGACTCAAGATATGTAAATCTAGTGCTATTGCTACCATATGTGGTGAGAGCTGTAGTGGTGCAGTGGTTAGAATCCATATTGCAGGCTAATTCTGCCTGGTGATAGCAATTCGATCCTGATTGGCTCAAGGTTGACTCATCCTTTCATTCTTACAATGTTGGTAAAATGAGCACAGGCTAATTTTTTTACAAAAAAAATTGGAAGAATATTTTATCTGAGAAAAAGTACTTGTGTGCAGAAATTCAAATTGGGTCCAGTCTGTAGCAGAGCTGGGATTTATTTCCAGCAAAATTCTCCCAAAACATGCTGAGGAGTAGAAACAAGCAAACAATAATTGGTTCCGTAAAATTTAGTAGGCACAAAATTAGGAAAAAAACCTGATTTTTTTTATCTTAAGAAGGGCTCCAGATTTCCTGTAAAAATTCCCTTAAAAAGTATGTTTTAAATCTCGCTGCACAGTTCTTTCCCCCTCACTTTAATTAAAAGAAAAAAGAAAAGAAACCGCAGAGTTTAAGTGCTGAATATTAGCTAGTCCTTGAGCTCCACTGATCCATGTTTCTATTTAAACTCGCATAAGCTTCTACAGAACTTCAGAAGATTATGCAGCAGGGGGCATTAATGCTTTGTCAGTTTTTTTTTTTTCCTTTGCAGACAATGCTGTTTGAAGAATGTCGTGCATTCTTCCCTCCATCAAAATCATTTAATATCCTAAAGAAGGCTAGACTTTCACTTAATTTTCTCACAGTAGTTAATCTGACTCTTGTGCATGGCAAATGAGGGATTCCTAGACTATGCCCTTTTCTGTTGAAAATGGAAGATTAAAAGTGACATTTGGAAGTAGAAGCAAAGGGAGCCTAATTGTTCAATCCGATGTATGTCAACTTACAACCAGGTTTCATGGGGTTATTTCTTATTTCTAGGGAGTGTTTACAGAGTTACCATTCAAACCAGTGCATGCTATGAATAAAGTTGAAAGCTACTGAGTTTTACCATACAAGGGGAATTACTTTGCCTCTATACACTGTTCTTTATCACTCTCCTTTATTTACCAGTGATAGCAAACCAGAGATGACTATGGTATATGATTTATGATTTCTTCCTCCTTTCTCTTTTTATAATCATATCCTTGGTAGGAACATACACTCATGTGCCCAACCTCTAATGTTTGATTAGAAATTGATACTCTCCCCCAGTCACGCTCCCCACATCCAACCCATGGATTACAACCTTCTGAAAATGAGAGTGACAGGTAGAATAAAAGATCATTGTTTGTAGTAGTTTTGTAGAAAAGAAATTTATAAAAGAAAGACCCAACAAGAACCATCTCCCACAGCTACTCTCTCATAGATGACGAGATAATAATTAGATTTAGTGTGGCATCTGCTCTTTGTATGAAATGGCAGAACTCCAAACAAAAATAAAAATAAATGTACAGTATGAAACGAATCTCCCACACACGTTTACTTAAAAACATTATATAATAGCAACTGCTTATGGCTTCTCATGAAGCAACTACCTGCTGATTACTTGAAAGCAAAGCTTAGAGTGGCAAGTAAAATAAAACCTAAAGTCAGGGACAAAATACCCTCTGCATCCATAACCCAAACAAGCCTTCTGAGAAACAGAGCCCAGAAGCAAATCCATCTTCTGAATGCTATACTGATAGTCCTTGACTCACAACCGTAATGGAGTTGCCCATTAAGTCATGACAGCTGTTAAGTGAAGTGCCCCTATGACAGCCTCATTTACGAATCATCATCCCTGCTCTATCTGATGTACCGTGTTTCCCCAAAAATAAGACCCAACCAGAAAAATAAGCTCTAGCCTGATTTTTCAGGATGCTTGTAATAGAAGCCCTACCCCCAAATTAAGTCCCAGTTAAGATTGTCAGGCGCATTTAATAGCGTATTTCCCCCCAAATAAGACCTACCAGGAAAATAAGCACAAACAAAAAAGCTCAATCAATTCCAACTTCACAGGATTTTTTTTTTTGCAAGAAGTTGGAATTGGTTGAACTTTTTATTTAGTCCCACAAACTGTTTGTTTCCCTGCACACAATGGCGAGAAATGCAATGGAGTTGGAAACCAGGTTAGCAAAGAATGCTTGCAGAAAGCAAGGGCATCTGGGTGCCAGGCACTGAAACGGGCCCATCTCTCTCCAGCAGTTTCCCAAGCCCACCAGAGGGAAGGCTGGCATCTACCGGCACTTAAACACAGTGGCATTCCAGCTCTGGCCAGGAAGGGGCAGCCGGCATGGGTGCTGCAGGCTTGCTTCAGCACCCGCCTCAATCCTCTAGTGCTCTGTCAGCACTTTGACATTAGGCTGCTGCCTTATGCACAACTTTTGGGGAGGTTTTTTTTTCCCCACCTGGAAGGAAGTTGAAGAAAAACCAGATGTGTTCTGGAAAATACAGTATTTTTGTAATACGTCTAACTGGTTCACCAAATTCAACAAAAAAATAGGTATCAATTCTGCCAAAACGATACAAACCATCTGATTCCCGCCACTGATTCTGTGTTTAGAGCGTATTTCTAGGAAAACCACCAGAGAATGCTATCTAGGGATGTCATCCAAGATCTACTTTGAAGGCTTCTATACTCATCATGGAATAAAGATCGATTTGGTTTATAATTTAAATATGTATTATGGTACATGGATTATCTAAAGTTCCCTGCAAGGGCCTGCAAATGTGTTTTTCATTACTGATGCCAATCAAAAATTTTCCTAACTTTTAAAAGGTTCTGATGTAGCTTCATAAGAAAAACAAAATGCTCTGAGATAATGTTAGATTTGGTTAGTTACCTATTAGTTAGTTATCTATACATAGGCAGGCATGTAGCCAGACAGATATGCAGATGAAAACATTGACTCAAATTAAAGTGAATATTAAATTTAAAAATCTACAGTGTTTAGAAAACTATCCAATAAGCAGCAGCTCAAATATATAGAAAGGCTTTCTGAAAAGTATGGGCAGAGAAATGTTTACATGGCTTATATTTCTTTTATATACTGATCTAGTACCATTACCATAAAACAATAACCCCAAATTTTGTTATGCAGCTCTACAATAATAAATTGAATATAATTTTACAAATTTTTAAAGAGTTTCCATGTCTGGGTTATTGGATGCATTTTTAACGAGAAACTAAAATGTGCATATCCTTCTTCCCTTTTATGGATTTTTTAAAGACATAAATAAATAGTCTGTCAACCGTCATGGTAGGCTAATACAACATATTAAGCCAAACCAAAGAAGCTGCATTAAGGCTTAGAATAATGTATGAAGAATTATATATGAAAAAGTCTCAAATGCTAGGAAAGGTAGAAGGAAAAAGAAGATGGATGGGGTGCATCATTAAAAAAAACATTGAAAAACCAGGTTAGAGATGGATCATCATGGAGAAAAACTAAGAGTTCACACTGACTTGATGGCACATAATGAGCCAATCATTTATGCATGAAGACCAACATGTGCAAGTGTACATAGTTCTCCTGGATTCTTCATTTATCTGTTGGATAATGCAGCTGAAATCCTGAAGGTGGAGATAAATGTTTATGAGAAGAGAAAAGGCAAGAAAGAACAAACATGCAGCTGCTTAATCTCTTGAGTAGCAAGATTTAACAACGGCCATTAATTTTGATTGTGACTTGGCAACCATACTTGGAATGACACCTATGTTTCAGAAAAATGTATCGGCTGAGAACCTTATGATGGAACGCTTGTGAAAACTGCACCTGGTAGTTTGCTGTTACACATTTGCCGCAACAAGATTGTGCAACCTTATTTTCTAATTTCACCAAAATAAAGCGCAGGAAACCTATCAGCAGGGGGGCATTCTATCCAAATTCAACAATGACCCAGAAATTGTCTGCAACAAGCAGCAAAGCCGTTTGGTTTTTTTTTTAAAAAAAAAATGGGGGCCTTGATAAATTTGAATTGCTTTAAAATGAAAATATGAGCTGAGGATGCATCATCTACTATAGATTAAAATTTAACTAATAATGGATTCATTCCTATTTATCCTTTTGCGGTCAAGAGTGTATGTACAGGACATTCTCAGTATTGCTGTCATGCTTCTCTCCCATCAAAACCGGTTTCACACATTAAACTAAATCACAGATCGTTTTAAATATTTCAATATGTCAACAATTATTAGCCATTCTTTACAACACAAACCAATTCCAAATAAATCACATTATGGCTTAATGCAATGTTGAAAGTTAAAATTTGGTGAGAATTGTATGAATTTTCTATTAGCGATTCCCATCTTCTGATTTCAAAGTGCAGTTCCCAAGAACTTCTAGGAGCATTGAATCAGCACGGAAGTCTGCATCAGCAGTTGAATTTTTTTTCAGAAATCATTTTCATTTTTTTGATAATGCCTGTTTTATTCCAGTGGCTTACCAGGGGCATTAAGGAATGTCAACCTGTGAGCCATCTCTTGATAAACTCTGTTAAGACTTTCCCAATCCCACCTCCACTTTTCCTTGCTTATGAACCTGTTCCCAATATATTGTTTTATACTTCAAAAAAACTCAGAAAAGGATATTTGGGGGCATATATCCTGTGTAATTCATTCATTCTATTCTTACCTCTTGCCTCTCCTTTATGCCACTCGCTACTTCTTGTGAGCATCTGTGTATTTCTTTGAAAAAGCACTATGGATCTGGAATGACATACTAATGCAATTCTTTACTCACTCACCTCTTCTTTCTTTCTGAGTTTCCCTGTCCCTTGAGTTTTATTAGTTCCCTTCTTTCCTTCATTTTCCTACTGGCTCCAATTTGGCCCTGTTTGGTTCCCCTTCCTCTTATCCTTCTCTGTACCATCACTATTAAGATTTCTTCTGAACCTCCTTTTGGCATTTTTCTTAGCGGCAATTACTAGTAGAAATACTGCTAATACTATTTTTTAAATTGGTTTTGTCTTCTGAGTTAGAGGGTGCATAATCCTTATATGTACAGGTTTCTCTTTCCATTCTCAGGCCCAGCAAGATGTCTTCCCATCCAGCAATAAGTAACATAAAGTAATTAAAGAAAATTGAAAGCAGTAATTTTTGAAAATTAATTGCCTGATGGTGCCTATAACAATCATCAATAAGAAGCAAACTACCGGTAGATGACATGGCAATTTCTTATTGCTCTAGTTTTATTCCTAAATTTATCACAAACATATGGTTGCTTCTTCCAGATTGGGACGACCATGCAAGGGATGTAAGAAATCTAAACTCGCCCACCCTACCCCAACTGTTTTTTTATATAGTGTTCGGGTCTTTTCCCATGTAAGATTGAGAGTATCTTGGCAACGTTTCAAAGAGGTCCCACTTGCCATCTTCAGGCTGGTACTTTTGGCTTTGTGCTTGTGTGAGCAAAGCGTGATCGGAGCTGCCCTCTCTCTATAAATACTGGTGGGTAGGTTGGCTGTGTTGTCATTTCTTGATTGGTTGATGGAGTTGATGTTTGCAGATTGGCTGGCTTTTTCATAAGAACATGTGTGGCTGAGGTATTGGCTCTCTCTCTCTGTGTGTTGTGTGTGTGTGTATATATATATATATATGTTTTCATAGATTTTCATGGGTACAGGTATGTAGGTCTAGGTGTGTTCGGGTCTTTTCCCGTGTAAGATTATCTTGGCAACGTTTCGGCGAGGTCCCACTTGCCATCCTCAGGCTGGTGTTTTTGGCTTCGTGCCAGTGCAAGCAGTGTGTGATCGGAGCTGCTGTCTCACACACTGCTTGCACTGGCACAAAGCCGAAAGCACCAGCCTGAGGATGGCGAGTGGGACCTCGCCTAAACGTCGCCAAAATACTCTTAATCTTACACAGGAAAAGATCTGAACATACCTAGACCTACCTCTCTCTCTCTCTCTCTCTCTCTGTGTGTGTGTATGTATGGTATTCAGCTTTGTTCAGGTATTTTCCCATGTCATTATAGTTGTGCTTTTAAAGTTGTAGCAACGTTTTGGCAGAATCTCATCTGCCATCATCAGGCTTCTGTATAGTGTTCGTCTGTGAGTCAGGCTTTCACAGCCATTTCTGTTTATATATATATACACACACATATACATATACATACATACATACATACATACTTACATAGATACATACCTTTGATGTGTTTTAATGCTTTTCTAGCACTTATGGAAGAAGAGGGGAGGACTGTATACAAATATAGAGAACTTTTAATAATCCAATTGAAGGAGTGACGCTTAAATTTTATCCCCTTCTGATCAGCATCAGCCAATCCTTCACTTGCAAATGAATATGAATCATGATATCCTGCACCATTTTTAAAAAATTCACTATATCTACCCAATAAATCCCACCTCCAAATGACACTCCGAATAATTTTGCAAAATGGTGAGCTAAATAGAAACAACGAGTACACAGCAGCAATTTTAAACAGTGTTAATTGAAATTCATGAATTGAGGCTTAAAGACAGGGAAGAAGAAATAAAAACGGCATGTAGATATGTGAGATAGCTGCATTCATACTCTTTATCAACTAACATGTACAAGAGAATTAATGTAGAAGAGAGGAAGGGATGGTAACAATAGCTCCTTTCTAACAACGTCTCTGGAATTGAAACTCTGTAGAATATGCATAGTATCAAAGACATTAGCTTTTCTTCCTAGATGAATTATTTCATTACAAAACAAAAAGTGTAAAAGAATATTAATCCTAGAATGATTACCTAGGGTATTTGTAAAATTGCTATGGTTGCCCAAACACATGTAAAGGTCCAGATGATTATAGTCTTGGATGACATAATGACTTGATGAACATACGATATCATCACAATACTAATGATATAATCAGTATAAATCATGTAAATGGTGCCAATTCATAACATTTTTGTGGTGAAAATATCCATGATCCTATAGTCCAGTTATATTCTGGCAAAATCAATGGTGCAGATTGAGATTGTTCCCTACGCAGAGGACAATCTTGAATTCATAGAGTAAGTGTCAGGGCCTTGACTGAATGAATGAATATATATACATATATATATATATGTAATATTCTATGGGTAACTTTACAGGATACAGGTTATCCAGACCTCTCCCTGGAAAAAACTTACATTCATTAATTTATCAATGGTTTCCCTCACTGGTTTTCCTCCTCCTTCAATCAAGAATATGTGAGCTTCTTGTACCCTAAATTATCTTAGAATTTCATTCAGTTTTACTCATATTTAAGTTTGATATATTATCACATTTCTTCTGAAATTTAAAGCCACTTAAGAGACACTTTTTTTTAGTAAAAATGGAAAAAAAGAACACGTGGATACATGGCTTTTATGATTAGGTAGGACAGATTACAGAAAGAAAGTACCATGTACTCCTTCACAGAGAAGCTATTGAAATCTATCTCCACCCCTCTGGAGAAAAAAAAAAGTTTCAACAAGAAAAATCTGAAAGTTAACAAAGTTTGGTTATTTGCCCTGTGTCACAGCAAAGACCTGCCCCCCCAAAAAAAGAGTCAGCTTCCCAAAATGGACAAATTGGAAACTTGCCTGGATAAGGACCTAACCAGGACTCACTGCTCAGATTAACCACCAGAACCCAGAAGAAACCAAGAACCAATCAGGATTCAGCATTCCAAAAATGACCAATCAGAACTCTGCATGAACAAAGAACCAATCAGGAATCAATCACCAACCAGCCTGAACCAATCAGAAATCAGCTTGGCTAAAGGGCAATCAGAAGTTAGGAACTGTGCTGCACAGCTGGGTGTGAGCGATGGGTGAGGGAATTCTAATATAAACTTGCATGCATGGGATCTAGGTTGTGTGCTCCTTCTCTCCCCTCCCACACCCCAATCCTTACATTGCCCAACAAACGCTGGCTGTGAAACCCTACACCAGCATGTACAGTATTACTAACCAAATCATCATTTGGACTAATACTCATCAATTTGACTGGTAATGGTTTATCAAATTGGTGTTGATTCATAGTGACTTCATAAGATAGATTTTTAACAAATTAGCAGTTACAAAATCATTGTCCAAACTGTAAATATGATTTCCTAGGGAAGCTTCTGGCAAACTGAAATGCTTTGGAAATCTTATTACTAATCATGGAGCTGCCTATGCTTTTGTTTTGCTTTTAGGGAATTTTAAAACAAAGTTAGGGTTACCAACCTTCACACAAAATTGATTCAATCCAAAATCCCATGGCCTTACAATATTGGGGAGGGGGAGTGAACTGCATGTTATATTTATAATGTAACATTTGCTTTTATCCTTAACAATATGTACCTCACTCTAGAACATTGTCTTTTTTCTTTCCTACCAATAAGATGTTAAGATGTTTCTTTCCTCTTTTTTCCTTCCCGATGTTAAGAACAGAACAGATGTCAACGTCCAGCCAGTATATTATTAAATTTTCATGTGATGGGGGAATCTAGTTTTATAGTAATGTAATTAGCATAATGTTGCACCCAGAATGTTCAATTTGTCCACAGAAAATGCTCTTAATGTGTTCTTGGTTTTTTCCATAATAGCTGATTTGCACAAGTTAATAGGAGCCACTTTTGAGAGCACAGGAATGTAAATATTGAGTTCTGAAATCACACTAAGCCATATTATGTCTGTTCACAAGATGAGATCTCATCATCTGTGCGTCAGTAACCACAGTGTATGGCTTAGTATAAAACTATGGAATGATCAATTATGATTTATGAAACAAACCACGGCTTTCAAATTTGCCACCGGCTATAGTCTATGCCATTTACCTATTCTTCAAGCACACCTACTCTGGCCAGGGGAAAAAATGGAAACAATTTCAGAGACTTTACATCAGAACTGTTTGGCAGGCAGGGAGAATACCATGTTATATGTCTGAAGAAAGCTTAAGCCTGCCAGTTTTATTCACACATGTGAGTGAGATCTTTTGTTAAGAACATGCTACTAGATGAGCATGGATGTAATTTAGGGAAGAAGATGTTTCAGAGATGCTTGAGCAGGGAGCATCAAATGACTTCTAAGATCCTTGCCAACTCTATTATTCTAGGAGTTCTATATTTGGCAGTTGGTTGGTGCTCTAATTCCAGAAATAAGATTTTTAGGCCACCCTTAGGCATGAAAGCCAGCTGGGTGACTCAGGGCCAATCACTTTCTCTCAGTTTAATCCACCTAACAGGATGGTGGTGGTTGTGGAGAAAACAGGAGGTAGAAATATTGATTATGCTTGCTGCCCTTATCAGATCAAATCTATTTTTAAAAGGCAAGATAAAACGTTACCAATACCAATACTGCTAAGCTTGTCTCCAATATGTTGCATTCCCATCTCTACTGCAATCTTCAGAAGCCAAACGGAATAGCATAAGATACTTCTGCCCCCCAAAAAGATGCTCTGCGAATTTCCCTGCAGTCCTTAACATTTGGAGAAATACATCAAGACTGTTAACAACTGCAGAAAATCGTTAAGATGTGACATCCAGCAGGTAATCTCTACTTTGTCCATGCAGTTCTTTTAGAATCAATATCGAGTCATTTCTGAATATTGACCAGAGGAGTAATCTCACTGCCCTAATTTGTAGCGGCTGGAAGGACAGAACTGCGCAGAGCAGGCTACAGTAATCCAAATGTGAGCTGACTATGGTAATAATCGAGATGAGCGAAAATGAAAATTTTCAATATAGTGCTGACCTTGGGTGGGAGAAGAGTATCCTAAATCAAGTATAAATGAGACAATCGTTTTTTGAAGTGGGATATATTCTGGATATTTCCTAAAGATTTTTGTTTTTACACTAGTTTTCGGGATTCTACTAACAAATTTATACCCTCAACCAGTATCAAGTGGTATTGCAGTGATTGCTGCAAAATCTCATCAACCTACAAGACTCTTGACAGACGGCAACGGTAACAAGGAAAACGTAGCTTCTGGATGTTTCTCTCTCCCTCTTTACTAGTTACATCCAAGGCCTTCGAGAATCAATTTTGCCAGAAAAGAGGGAAGGGAAGAAGAAAAACCAAATAAATAAATAAATAAATAAAAACATTTTGGGTGTAACAAAGCGTTGGGCCTAACAAAAGATTCCTTCCAAATTTTCTACAATAGGATTTCTCTCCCGGTCCTTCATATTCTTCCTACGGATCCAGTTGGCGTATTGATTAAGGTCCTGACCTAGAAAGCAGGAAACTGATTTTTAGGCTCCCTTAGGAATGAAAATTGGCTGGGTGACTTGGCGTCAATCACTTTCTCAGCCTAATCCACCTAACAGGATGGTGGTTGTTGTGGACCAAACAGGAGGTAGAAATATTGGTTATGTTTGCTGCCCTTATCAGATCAAATAAATTTTAAAAAGTCAAGATAAAATATTGTTACCAATACTAATATCATAGTTCAGCTTGTCTGTCTGTCTGTCTGTCTGTCTGTCTATCTATCTATCTATCTATTTTGTCAAACAATTATTAGATAACAGGTATAAGTATAAACATGGTTATTAATGCATGAAATGGATACAAATAAGAAAAAAAAGAAACAATAGGACAGGGACAGTCGGCATGTTTTGGTGCGCTTATGCATGGCCCCTACAGACCTCTTAGGAAAGGGGTGAGGTCAATAGCAGACAGGCTAAAGTTAAAGTTTTGGGGGTTTGGGAAAGAAACCACAGAGTCAGGTAGAGTATTCCAGGCATTGACTACTCTGTTGCTGAAGTCGTATTTCCTGCAATCGATTTTGGTGCAGTTTATCTTTAGTTTGTATCTATTTTGTGCTCTTGTATTGTTTTGGTTGAAGCTGAAGTATTCATTGATAGGTAGGACATTGCAATATATAATTTTATATACTATACTTAGATCGAATCGAAGGCAGTGTAGTTCTAGGTTGTCTAGGTCTAAAATTTCAAGTCTGGTGGCATAAGGTATTCTGCTACAAGTAGAGGAGTGGAGGATTCTTCTTGTAAAATATTCCTGGACTTTCTCAATTGTATTACTATCAGATATGTAATGCGGGCTCCAGACTGATAAGCTGTGTTCAAGTATTGGTCTAGCAAATGTTTTATATGCTCTAGTTAGTAGAGTGATATTACCAGAGAAAAACTACGCAGGATTAGGTTAACAACTCTTAATCCCTTTTTGGCTATGTATTTACAGTGGGCTCTAGCACTTAGATCATTTGAGATGAGTACTCCAAGGTCCTTGACAAAGTTTTTGTTATCAACAAGGTCTTGACTATTCAGCTTGTATTTTATTTTCTGATTTTTTTTTGCCAATATGTAAGACAGAGCATTTATTTGTTGAGATTTGAAGTTACCATTTGTTTGACCATTCTGACACATAGTCGAGGTCTTTTTGAAGGGTAGCAGCATTGTCAGTGGTGTTGAATAGCTTTACATCATCAGTGAAAAGAACGCAGTTGCTCTTAATATAATCACAGAGGTCATTAATATAGAGTATGAAGAGAGTTGGTCCTAGAACACTGCCTTGGGGGACACTACTGTTGACAGGTACAGGATTTGATAGGATGCTCCCCATTTTGACCATTTGTTGCCTGTTTGACAGGAATGCTTCTATCCAGTTATGCAGGTGTCCAGAGATACCACAAGACCTTAGTTTTAGGAGTAGTTTGTCGTGTACCACTGAATCAAAGGCTTTACAGAAGTCTATGTAAATTGCGTCTATTGCTTTGCCCTGATCGAGTTATGTAGTCCATATGTTTTTGCAGTGTAAGAGTTGCAGTTTCAGGACAGTTTCCTTCTGAAACCAAACTGTTTGTCAGAGACTAGGTTGTTTGTCTCTAAGTGGAGGATAATGGATTGGTTAATAATTGATTCCATGACTTTACAGGTGACGCAGCATAGAGATTGGTCTGTAATTTTCAACTAGGCTGGGGTCTCCCTTTTTGAAGATGGGAATGACTGTGGCTAGTGACCATAGATTTGGCAAGGAGCTGGTCCTGAAAGATTTTTCAAAGATTATGCTTAGAGGTTCAGCTATGGCAGTGGATAGCTTTCTTAAGAAGTAGGCACAAACTCCGTCCGGTCCAATAGATAAAGATGGTTTTAGATTGCGCAGTACTTTTTCAACAATGCCTTCTGTAAAATTGATATGTACTAGATCACTGTAGTTGTCTGTGGTTCGACTAGGAAATATTGGGCATGATCCATTGCTGTTTACAAATGCTGAGCCAAAGAATGTGTTAAAGAGGCTGGCTTTAATGGTGTCATTGTTGCAGTCTTTACCATTTGGTTCTTTTAGGAGTGGGATGGACCTTGAGTATTTTAGTTTGTTTACAAAATTGTAGAAAGCACAGGTGGAATTGGTGCGTAGAAGGTTTTCCTCTTGCTTAGTGATAATTGGTACATTCAGTCTTTATCTGGTGGCATAAATTTTTGTATCGGCTTTTAAAATTGGCAACGTAACCAGATTTGTTTTTCCGCCAAAGGGATTTCTTTTTGGATTGGAGCTTCGTTATTGTTATGGGTAATCTGTTTTTTTTTCTGATTTTTGGAGTTGTTATTGGTACATATAGTTTGATGACTCTTTTGACTTCAAGTAAAAATACGTTGTAATGGTCTTCAACAGTATTGCATCCAGTGAATAGAATTTGCCAATCAAGAGATGAGAGATCATTGTCTATAAGATCATAGTTGTCTTTTTTGAAGTTATAATTGGGGATCCTGTCGTTATGGTGATTTTTGTGTGGACATATGTTGAGACAAAAGTCAATCATGCTGTGGTCACTGTTGGAAAAGGGTTCATTAATTTGTATTCCATAAATTGAATTCAAACTGTTGCAGAAGATGAGATCGAGGCAGTTGTTAAGTCTAGTATTGTTGGTTACTAGTTGTTCCAGTCCTAGTGTGGTAACAGCATTGTACAGGGTTGTATGAATGGGTTCAAATGTACATTCATTTAGTGTCCAATTTATAAGAGGTAAGTTGAGGTCATCAAGAAAAATGAGAGGATGTGGGCAGGAGGCAGCCCATGTCAGTAGTGAAGTTAGCTTGTTTGCATGAAATATATCATAGTCAGGGGCATGATAGCAAAGTAAGAAGCGGATTGAGATGTTTAAGGAGAGAAATATGTTGCAATCCCACCTCTACTGCAATCTTCAGAAGATAAATGGAATTGCAATTGCAATCAAACCTTATGAAACAAAGGCAGCAGGATACGTCCATCCCACATAAAGAGAGAAAGCTGATTTATACAGTACCACAGGACAAACTGTGTTAACTACACTGCTTCACTATCACACTGCTCTTCCTTTATTTCCACTTCTCAACATCTGCCACCTGATGTAGATGTCACACTGTAAAACATAATGGCCTTTTTGATTGACAGGTTGCAATAATTGAATTGCATAGTTTAGTTTTGCAAATTTCATTCAGCGCAGTTAAGCTCCTTTTCCTGATACATATTTAGGAGAGGACATTTTGAATTTTTAGAATTGTTATTTAGCTTTCATTTAGTGTAGCAGAAAACTCTTGGAGATTTGAAACAATAGTAGAAAAATTAACCTTTTTTGGTTTATTTTTAAAGGGAGAATTATACTGAGCTAACAGATGGTATTTTACTGTATAAATGGCTCACATATACACCACTTCCCCATTAAATTCCCTCCATGTTAAATCTGTTTTCTGCTCTCACGGCATTTTATCCAATGAAAACGTCTATCATTTTACAAGGAATTGTTGGGAGATAATCCCTTTCTCACATGAAGTTCCTTGACAGAAAGAAGTGTCTGGTTTAGTAAAATAATGTATCTTAAGATATTTTGATAGCATTTCAAATCCCTAAAATTGCCAGATTTGGCAGTACTGACTTCATGCTATTTATAGAGACTGCAGTGAAATAATACGAATGCTTTATTTTCAAATGTGTGTGAAATATGCTGACCCCATAGGAACGTCCATTTATTAGATTAATATCCCACTTTGCCTCCAGGAGCCCAAGGTAGCACATATAAGTGTTTCATTCTCCTGTTTCCCCATAGAAATAAGCATTAGCAGATGGATATAAATGGCCACTGGATGTGTTTGTTAATGTGCAAGGCAAAATATTTTAAGAAACCATAATTAGAAAGTTGAGATCATTTCCATTAAGCTTAACTTCTACTTATGTAGGGACTATAATGGGGTTAGCAAAATTTTTCTATTTGTTTTTACTGAAATCATAAACAAATAGTGCATAATTTATTATTTTGGAACCTGTACTCAGGAACATGATTTTTTTCAGGTTTTCTTTTTCTTTTTACTAGTTGACATACTATAGAAATAAATATTCCTCTAAAAACAATGACTAACAGCAAGGCAGATTATTTAAAAATAATTGTGGGCCAGAAAGGAATACAGGTAGTCCTTGTCCTACAACCACAATGGAGTGTGACAGTCACAAGTCGGGATGGCTGTTAAAGGAGATGCCCTCTCTTAACAAACCCTACCTCCTGCTCTCCCTTAAACAACCATGCAGGTCATTAAGCAGAGCACAGGGTGCCTCAGGGTTTGTGGAAGAACCTGGGAGGTCCACCAAACAGCTGGATCCAAAAAGGAGGTAGACAACCAAAGCCAAAAACAGCTCAGTGGAGAAGGAGAGCCCAGGTTGGTTAGGGCCCAGCTCTGCATTCCAATGCCAAAGAGGTTTCCAAACAAGCCTACATATGCGGCCATGCTTTGAAACACCAGGAAGGAAGCTTAGTGGTGACACGATGGTTAGAGTGCAGTACTGCGGGCTACTTCTGCTGACTGCCAGCTGCCTGCAATTTGGCAGTTCAAATCTCACCAGGCTCAAGGTTGACTCAGCCTTCCATCCTTCCCAGGTGGGTAAAATGAGGACCCAGATTGTCGTGGGGAATAGGCTGACCGCTTTGAGAGGGCTGGAAATTACCGTGACTTATAAATCTAAGTGCTTTTGCTATTAGTGATCCACCCACTGATGTATTTTGCAAAAAAAATGAAGCCAGGTTTGTGGGCTGGGCTTCTGCCCCATTCAGCAGCAATCAGGAAACTGTAGGCCTCTCCTAGTTCTTGCGAGGCTCTGGAGAAGCCAGTGCCCTGCATGCAAAGGATGCAGCTCTAGGAAAAGCTTCCCAAAACCTTTCCCGTGCTCCCTCTTTCACAAACCCACTTTTTTTTTTCAATAAAGTTGGAATATGACATTCAAATTTTTTAACAACCGGTTCTGTGGGCGTGGCTTAGGTGGTAGGTGTGGCTTGGTGGTCATGTGACTGGGTGGACATGGCTTGGTGCTCATGTTATTGACTAGGCGGGGCCAACTCAATATCACTCACATTGAGGCACGCATTTCCCCGCCTGGCCTCTCAAGATTGTGGGGATGCTGCAACAGTCGTAAGTGTGAAAAATGGTTCTAAGTCACTTTTTTCAGTGCCGTTGTAACTTTGAATGGTCACTCCACACAAGCAAGGTACCAGCAAAGGAGGGGGAAAAAACTCCAGAGAAGTTCCTGAGACAGGAAGTCTAGTCCTGCCAAGAATGTAATAAGGATTAACGGAGAGGCAGTTTTTGTAAGCAGCACCAGAATGTTTCCTTCCTGCCTTCCTTACAGGATTAGGCCAGTAATTTCTTCTAACAACAGGTTCTCCAAACTGCTTAGAATGTTAACAACTGGTTCTAGCAAATAGGTGCAAACTGGTAAAATCTCACCCCTGGATAGACTTACTGATCTTTCTCCCTCCTTCCCCCCCGCACCTCTCTTAACTGCTGAAACTAAACTCTCTGACCTCCCAATCCCAATCCTTTTTAACTACTTAATTTGGAGAAGCTTGCAGTCTCCCGACTACCAGATGGTCATGGCAAAAAGGTCTGGAAATGGATGTCATTTCCGCATGAAATTGTCAGCATGCTGAAAATGGTGGCCACTTCTGGGATGCAGCCATGTGGCCTAGGAATGAGTGGCCTTCCCTAACATGCGATCCAGGGACCTTCAAAAGGTGTGTGATCGGTGATTGGGGCAAAGACCCAGCAGTGCAATAAAGGGGAGGGACAGGTGGAGGGCCCGTTGTGGCGTCCTTGTTGGTCATATGGATAAATGACCATATTGGTGCTGTAGCAGCTGTAACTTCAAAACAGAAGTAGCTTTGGGGGGGGGTCTGTTGTAACTTTGAACAGCTGCTTAGTGACCAATTATTAAGTGAGGACTACCTATAGCTGGGGTGCAGATGAGTTGTTTGGTGATTAGTGGTATGGTAGCAACTACCCTGTTTCTCCAACAATATGGCCTCCTCCAATAGGAAGTCCCAGCATGTTTTATAGGCATGAAACGAAATTAAGCCCCTCCCCCCAAGTTAAGGCCTATATTAAAACATGCGAAATGGGGGGAAATGGTGGGGGGGGCTTGCTGTTAGGAAGTACTTTTGTTGCACACCTGGATATGGTGCTGCCTGCGTTGACCCTGATACGAAGTGCCCCACCAACACCGAGGTCGACATCCAAGCCGTTGCCGCCCGCCTGAAGATGCAAGGGGGGGGGGAATTAAGTCACCCCCGAAAAGATGACCTAGACATTTTTTCGGGGCTCAAAAAAAAATAAGACCCAGCCTTATTATATGAGAAACACGGTATATAGGTATCAGTGTTCCTAAGACCTGGGGCAGAGAACAGCATGTCTTTTGAAATGGGTGGGAAAACATAAGCAGTGATGGATCCTTCCTGGTGGGCTGCAATGTTGAATGGCAGTGGATTATTTTTCAAAAATACCCACCAAGGCTGTTGGGGAGGCTCCAAGTAATGCCAGCCTGAGACATAGTCTGCTTCCAAATTACGAACACAGCAAAATTAGAAAGAAAAAGAGCCCTTCTTTGCCTCCCGCTCTCTTATAATTTTTTTTTAATATTACCAATTGCTATGAAAGCCGTTTGCATATTCCAATCATCACCACTGAGTTCTTCAGCAACTTTCATTTTATCTCCCATTTTAATATCCTGCTGGGTGAAGAAATTAAAGGTAGAATATGAAAAAAAAACATGTTCATATTTCAAGATGTTTGGTTTTCATCTGCTTCTGATATGTGTGTGAATATTTTAATCTTTTTTTAATGGCCAACTATCAAGGCTTTCTATTTCACTACATGCTGAGGAAAATATTATATTGATAAATAAGCTTTCAAGTCAGGCTATTTCAAAGGTTATTAGTCCTTAGAAAAGATGGATTTTTAACACTGACAATTCGTTGTTCATTTTTCCAGACACAAATATTGAAGATGTCAGCTCTATCTCTGGAGCAGACATAAGTAATTCTTGGCTGGCTGGAGACATTTTGTGAGGGTGGGTGGATCTGATGCTTGCAGAATATACAGAGATCAAGTGGCTGAGGTCATACCACTCCTCTTAGTGTTTTTTTGTGTTTGGAAAAATCTAAGTTTGAGTGTATTTTTAACCAAACTCAGAACTCAGAAGGTGATTTTTGCATATTCTGGAAGTCAGATTAGGAGGTAAAATAACTTATGAAATTGATAGCTGCCCTAGACAAGTATAAGCATACTTGTGCTGACTGGGTAAAATAAAAACAAAACCCCAAAATAAAATTTTAAATCGTAAAATAAATTCCTGATCAAGGGATCAAGTTTATCTAAAGAGGTGCTTGGGATCCTGGTCTATAAATTTGTTTAATCCCTTTGAGACAGAAATTTTCCTGAAAACGTATGTGAAGTATAAGGGGTGGAAAATGGACAACTGTTCTTTACCAAAAGTGATTTAGTGGAAGAAGCGGTGCAGGTTTCCAGGGCCAGTTGATTAACCGCTGTACAATGAACTCATTCTATTTATTTCAGAATCTGCCTGTAGATGTTAAGAGGATTCAACGTGCAAGTCTCGGAATTATAAGCTTTACCACAAATTTATGTTCATGCTGATGGCCAGATCACCACGATGTATTTCCTCAGAATTCTAATACTAACTGCCACTGAATCAAAATGAGTTATACCGTTACAATAATAAAAACATAATCCTTTATCCAATCTATTTGAAAAATTATTCCACTCTGTTATAATTGAATTCATAAATTAGCTAGACTCTAGCAAAATCCACATTCCATTTCCAGAGTACCGTTATATCTGTTATTAATAGGACTTTATTAAAAATGCAGCATCAGCAGAGGATAATGCAAATCAAAAACAAATAACAAGAAACAAGCAGCTCCTTTTGTGGTTAATCAGTCATATAAGCTCTAATCCTTTATTCATTTTTTTTTCCTCCTAAATTTAAGTGATAGAAATGTTCATTTGTTTAAACCGACAGCACTACACGAATCCATTTCTGGGGCAGCAAACCTAAAGACAAAAGATTGTTAATGCTGTTAGTACCAGGAGAATGTCAGACCCATACTGCAACTTTTTTAAACATAAAAAAAATTAAAATAGGTTAAAAAACAAAAACAGAAAGGAAAGGAAAGCAAACAAAAGAACATATAGAAAAAGATTTACAAGCATTTTAAGAATGAATAAAATTCAATTAACATTAGATTAGTTCTGCTATCTTACATCCAGTGAGGATTTGGGATCTTTTTAAAACTTAGTCCATAGATAATAATTGACTATAACAACAAGTACAGTATATGCATATGTATATCACATTTCTACACTGCCCTTCTCACTTAAAGTGACTCTGGGTGGTTTACAATAAAAAAAAATACCATAGTATAAAAACAAATAAAAACAAATTTAAAACAGAATTAAAAACAAAATTTAAAAACTGAGCTAAAAAGTTACAAAGGTGGAAAGACCATTCTCATATGACCAAACACCTTCACCTTAGGGTGGCATATTTCCCTTCGAGTTCCAAGCCAATTGGCAAAACCAAGTCTTGACACTTTTTGGAAGGCCAGAAAAATGAGGCTGGTCTCACTTTTGGGGGTAAAGTGTTCCAGAGAAGGCGGCTTTCTTCCTGGATCCCACCAATTGAAATTCTTTTACCAAATTCTTTTTAACCAAATAATGACTGTGAATTATTTGAATTACCAGGATTTCTTTCAGCTCTAAGGATTCTTTCATTATTTAGCAAACTACATTTACACATTAAAACTTTATGTCGAGATAGACCCAAACTTGAGACGTGGTAAAAGCTCAGATATGTAGAATTATAATCCATGAATACTAGTTTCCAGGCTGACTGAATTCAGGATCAGAACAAACAAACAAACAAAAAGGTAACTTTTTTAACCATCATTATAAGAGCAAAACTTAAGCTGGAGACATGCCAAAGTAGTAAGATTTTTTTTTTGCTTTCATACAGGTTTTCCTGTGTTTATGTTATTTTAAGGTCAACTGTGATTAAAATGCATCATGTTTTTGAGAAGAAGGCTACACGGTCTAGGAGTTTTGGGGATGCATGATTAAGCCTTTTCTTTTACCCCCTTAGAACAAGGACTGGCTATATGGATGGTACCAGATGCTAACTCTGTCCTCTTTTCTCAGGTTCACATCAAATTTCACAAGTTTTAAACCTTACAAAATTTCAGCAACTTTACCCCAGAATCCAATGTGGGAATGGTAGAAATCTCACAGGATACCTGTAAGATACACCAGCCTCAGGAGCCCTAGATTCCTTCATATCCAGGTAAAAATTATTAATCATGTAAATGGTGGTGGTGATTGAAATAAGGGGCGAAGTTCAACCTATCCTACCATAGAGGATTCAAAGACAAGTACATGTCTGGCGCTGGCTTCAAAGCTCAACTACACATTAAGTTGAATCCCTAAGACCTCCAGTTCAAGCTTCCTATAACTAGGAATGATTTCTGACTTACAGCCGTTGTAGCAATTGGAAAAAAAAAAGTTAATATAAATTCGATTTGAATTCTATTGGAGAAGATGGCAACTTTAAGAGTGTATTGATATACTTTGGACAGTACGAGAGACAGAAACCATGCGTGCTCTATCTCATATAGGTTTTCCCTTTATATGAGAATCCATTTATCACTTTTCAATAACAAAAGCATAAGCGAAGTAGAAATTATTTTCTGCTTAAAATTAAAGCCATATATTTCACAAGAAGTTTTCAAAGACACTGACATGCATTCTTTCCTTTTGTATGTTTTTTTTTAAATTGCAATTGATGGAACTAAAAGACCTTAATAAAAAAAACCTAGAGATCCGGTTTGATACAGTGGTTAAAGCAGGAGGCTAGAAACTGGAAGACTGTGAGTTCTAGTCCCATCTTAGGCATGAACCTATCCAGGTGACTTAACCAAGCAAGATGGTAATAGCAAGCCACCTCTGTAATCTTACCAAGAAAACTGTCCAAGCAGTTGCCAGGAGTTGGCACTAAACCAAAGGCGTGTGTGTGTGTGTGTGTGTGTGTGTGTGTGTGTGTGTGTGTATGCATGCATGCACACCACTAATCCATAATGTAAATGGCAAAATATATACAATTAACTATGAGGCGGAAATCTAAGACAAAACATCTTTTGGTTTGTTGTAATGTCTGGAATTTAATAATCCCCAAAAAGTGAAATGATGAAGGAGTTGAACCTTAGGAAAAGTCTCCAAATATTACATAGTTTCCTTTTAATGTCGGGACATACAGTACAGGTGGTCCTCATTTAGTGATCACAATTGGGACTGGCTAGCCTGTTGATAAGTGAAACAGTTGTTAAGTGAAACCATGAATGGGCTGCTACACACTACACTGCAGTTTTGTATTCAGTTATAAACAATTTTTAATATTTTAATTATTTTAAAATATTTAAATAATTATTTTTGAGCCACATATTTCCTTATGCTTGTGCATCTTGAATATTTTTCCTACATGAAGAACTTTACTGGCTGTTAAATGTCAGTATTACTTGCAGCCCATTTCTCTAATTTATCAAGCTTGTTTTAAATGTTATACTTGTCTTCTATGGTATTCGTATTTCTGGCAGATATTTTGCCACATAAATTTGTGAAGCATTCTTTCCATCTCTTCATTCATGTTATTTATAAAAATACTAAAAGTGGAGGACCAAGGATTAATTCTCAAGGCATCCAAATATCTCTCCCCAATATGAGGAACAAATTGAGCAATCTTTAAGTAATCCATCCCTTTCTTATCTAGACTGCTAATCAACATACCATGCAGCATTTTGACACTCGCTTTACTGAAATCAAGATATATTTTCCTCTATTTTATCCCCTTTGATGTAGGCAAAGCTCAGAGGCAGATTAATTGGCTCCAATGAACTTTATGACTTAATTGCAAAGCTTATGCATATACATTTTCATCTCACAAACTCTCCCCTTAAAATAGATTATCAGCATACACCAATCTATATTGCAGGGTTTCATGTAATTGAGCATAAAAAGCAAATAGACATGCAATTGCAACAGTAGGCTGGGATCCATTTCACTCAGGTCGGATTTTGTTTTTGTTTTTTGCAATAAATATTAACCACTTCAGGTCCTAACAAAATTGCCATCGTGATAAGATTCCTTTTTGTATTTTATTTGCTACTGGATATTGGCACAGATAGCAATTGGCATAGTGTTCTCTAGAGCAGGCTCCTATCTTTCCTATTATGAATCTCCAGAGGGATGGAACAGTTTATTTAGTGACTGTTCGAAATTACAACAGCACTAAAAACAGTGACTTATAATAATTTTTCACACCGTTGTAGCATCCCCTTTGTCACGTGATTTACATTTGAATATGTGACAACTGGTTCATATTTATGATGGTTTACAGCAGGCTTGTCCAACCTTTCACCTTCCCTGGGCCACATTAGAAGATGAAAATTTGGTTTGGGCCGCACATAAAATAACAGTAACGATACCTGATCATCCAAAAAAACCAAGATACTAAAAGTCAACCGCCACGCCTCACGCCTACCTCTCCTCCTGCAAATGGCCCGGCTGGATGCAGCAGGACTGGAAGACAAGGACTGGGAGGCTCGGTGCAGCAGCGGCGGCAGGGGCAGAAGCCACTACAGCAGCTCCAGCGGCAGCAGCGGCAGTGGCAACAGCAGGAGGTGGCGGAGCGGGACTCTTGGGCTGTGGGTGCCTCAGTACGAGGAGTGCTCTGACAGCGCCCGCCTTTTCTGTTGCTGCTTGGCGTGGCGCTCGCCTCGCCCCGCCTCGCGCCTGCCTCTCCTCCTCTTCCTCACTGACTCGTCCTCTTGCACGAAGGTTGGGGTGGGCACTGGGCCGCATTACGAGCCGACCTGGGCTGTATGCAGCCCGCGGACCGCGGGTTGGACAAGCCTGGTTTACAGAGTCCCGGGGTGTGTGTCATGTAACTGTTTTTTTCAACCTTATGGCAAGCAGAGTCCATGGAGGAAGCCAGATTCATTTAATAACCGTGTTACTAATTTAACAACTGCAGTGATCCACTTAACAAATGTGGCAAGAAAAGTCATACAATGGGGAGAAAGCTCACTTAACAAATTTCCCACTTAGCAACATAAATTCTGGGTTCAATTATGGTCGTAAATCGAGAATCACCTGTATAATCTCTTCACCCAAGAAAAAAGTGTTCTAAAAATACCAAAAGTTTGGGGGGGAAAATAATCATAGATCTGAAAAAAATAAAAAGAGAGAACTGAGCCATATTTTATCAGTACGATTGCAAGTGGGGTGGGGTGGAGGGTCAGATAATTTGTGATTCCACATGGAAAGGTTGCATTTCCTAAATATCCATTGCAAACTGCAATGAATCACAGCTGCTGGAGGGAACATGTTCCTATTTACAAACCACAATGAGTACACACTGGGGAGGGGTATCTGTAGATAATGGGCTGGCCATAATAGACTCTGCAAAACAAACGCCGTGAGAAAACATTGCTGCCACCTCTACGTGGTGTTCCAGCTAACTTTTCTGTGGGGAAAGATAAGCACTTTGCTGCTGACCTTTAAAGAAATTCTTCCCCAGTCCTATGAAATCTCACTATGCCTGCCGTGACTCACCAGAAGACGTCAGAGAATTTATTCATCTCTTGTGGCAGCCATAAAATTCTCTGAAAGGGCTGAAACACAATTTTAATTCTTCTCTCTCCCTCTCTCTCTCTTGCTAAGGCTGTGCAAAGTCTGGAACACTGGCAGCTCTAGGGACATACAGAGCAGTGGCAAGAAACAAAAGGGAGAGAGGAGTGTGCTCAAAAGGATCCCAAGGTTGGCACACAATACAAAGGAGAATGTCTTAATTCCCAAGAAATCCCCCCAAAACAGCCACTGAAGAGCCTTGCATGCTCAGAAGCTGAGAGAGATTAGATATACAAAGACTACATGCAGTAACTGCCCTATGTTTCTACGTTAGACTTGCCCATCTCATTAAATCATAAATTGGTTGGTTTGATTTTGACTTTGTATACAACATGAGTCACCCAACCGTGGTTTATTCAATAAACTCTGTTTAAGTCATGGCCCCTCCCCTTTCTTTCTCTAGTCTTCTTCCTCTCCAGCTTGCCTTGAAATTACACTAAAGAAAGAGTACAGATACATAAAGGAAACCCTCATATTGCCTAGATAGTTCGTTTTCTACTTCACATCAAGATTCTGTGTGTGTGTCTCTGGAGATCGAGTGAAAGCAGCCAACTGGAATCAGTGAAGAAAATCTAAGATGTCTACCCAACCACCACCCCGCCCTACCCCTGAGAAATGCCAAAAGATAGCAAACAAACCCAAAACAAAAGAGTGGCTGGTGGGGTTTAAGGCGAAATATTTTAAAGAGGAACTTTGGAAAGGATTTGATGCTTCTGTCAAAATATGAAAGAAGTGTTATGCTGTAAACTCCATCTTTTTTGTCGATGCTTGCATGTTACATAAACAAAAAAAGACAGAGCTTGCATTTCATTGGTGGGAACTATCCTAATTTCCCCTGCAGACCTTCTGCTGCTAATGAAGATTCTATAATAAATACAATTCAATGTGTTGCATGTGATTGTAATGGGCAGGTGCAATTATGGTTTATCTTGAGGACTATATGTAGGGGAAGGGGGAGAGGGAAGAGGGGGGAGAGGAGAGGTTTATAAATTTTCTCTCTTTAAACCAGGCGTCTCCATCCTTGGCAACCTTTAGACTTGTGGACTTCAAGTCCCAGAATTCCTCAGCCAGTTTTGCTGGCTGAGGAATTCTGGGACTTGAAGTCCACAAGTCTAAAGGTTGCCAAGGCTGGAGACCAGGGTTGGGTTTCTACCGGTTCTGTCCATCTCTGTAGAACCGGTAGCTCTGAAGAACAGCAGACATAGAACCGGTTGTATGTCTGCTGAAGTTTTTGCCCACCTGCCCACCTGGGCTCTTACCTGATCTTTATTTCCTGATTTTTCAACTTCAGCTGCCAAACAAGGCACAGCTGCAGTTAAAAAAGCAGGAAAAGAGGGCTGTTTCAAAGGCTGCTTCTCTGCACACAGCATGCTAATGACGATTTACAGGCGCGCGGCTCGCAGCATGCAGGGAAGCTCGTAAATCCCGAACTGGTAGTTAACGCTATCATATCCCACCCGTTGGAGATTCCTGCTTTAAACTACAGGGGAGTTTCACAACTGTACCATTGCCCATAGGAAAATAACAACAACAATAACAAAAATCTTCCATGGCTAACTTGCACATCAGCGTGTTTCAGAGTAGTTTTCCTAACAAACTGACTTGTTTATTCATACAATCCTCTCAGCAAATATTCTACAAGTTAACTGCCTAGGGAAGAACCTTACTCAGGGTGGCCCTCTTGATTTAGATGTAGAAGGCCATCATTTAATCTGTCCAGAAAAACCAATCCAGCCTCTTCAGACAAGGTTTTTTTGTGTGTGTATGAGAGAGAGAGAGCTTCTCTGCTGGATTAATTCACATCCACCTGTCTTGCGTGACTGTTTCAGGCATCCTACCTGACAACATCATAATGCACTTTCTAGTATGCTACTCTAGTTTTAATTATCCTTCCAAATTGCCTAGTTTTCCTCCAATGTGCTGTAAATCAAGCTGTCAAGAACTGTTTCTTTTGTGCTTGCAGAACACTTCTACAGGAAATATATGTGTGTCAAAAGGAGCCAGCCAGGATGATAAGGTAGAGGCTTTTGAACATGAGTGAGCTTTCGAGCTTTGGCAATTCTCTCCCCGCTTCCGCATTTTTATCTTGCTTTTCTGTCATCAATGACAATGGGCATCATTTTGAATAATTTGTATAGTCCCATTAATACTGTGCATTTATTAGTAGGAGACAGGGATTTACAAGCTGGTGTTGGGGGTGCTTTTCTTTAACAACTCCAGTAGAGGCATGGATTTACAAGCTGATGCAAGGGACCTTTCTTTTAATAACTCCAGTAGTTCACTCATCGCAAGACAGTCTGTTCCACTTACTGTTAGGAAATGGTTTCTGGTGTCAGCTGAAATCAATTACTTTGTTATTTAAATCCCTTCTATCTTGCCTCAGTGCTGGAACAATTTTGAATGATTCTTCACCATCTGCTACATTAGCATTTTAGAAACTTGAAGGGTATCATGGCACCCTGACGTTTTCTTTTCTCCCAAATTAAATATCCCGGGGTTCCAGTTTGATGTAGGAGTTAAGGCACCAGGCTATAAACCAAAAGACCATGAGTTCATCCCACCTTAGTCACAAAGCCAGCTGGATGATTTTGGGCCAGTCCCCCCACACTCAACCCTAGGAAAGAGCAAGGGCCACTCAGTCACTTGATAGTGTGATAAACAGCATACAAATTTAATAAACAGTTGCGAAAGCCTTGCCAAGAAAATTGAAGCCTAGACGGTCACCAGAAATAACCCAGTGCCTTCTACCATTCCTCATACAGTTGTGCTTCAATCCCATTATCATAATGGTGGCTTTCCTAGGGACCTGCTCTGGTTTGTTCATGTCCTTCCTAAAATATGGTGTCCAGGACTACAGAATGCAGAGTAATAGTGTTGGAAGGGACCTTGGAGGTCTTCTAGTCCAGCCTCCTGCACAAGCAGGAGACCCTATACCATTTCAGACAAGTGACTGTCCAGTCTCTTCTCAAAAGAACTGGAAGGAATATCTTAGACGTAATCATAATGCAGAATATTGAGACAAATCTCTTTTCTGCCTTAACATTTTTTGCTTGCCCGTTTCTCTAAATGGGCAAAAGTAAGAAAGGCTGAACTTTGGTGTATTTGATGACCAAAACATTAAAAAAAAAAAGATCAAGTTAATGATTATTCTAGCACTCTACGTACAGGTGAAACTCAAAAAATTAGAATATCGTGCAAAAGTTCATTTATTTCAGTAATGCAACTTAAAAGGTGAAACTAATATATGAGATAGACACATTACATGCAAAGCAAGATAGTTCAAGCAGTGATTTGTCATAATTGTGATGATTATGACTTACAGCTTATGAAAATCCCAAATCCACAATCTCAGAAAATTAGAATATTACATGCAATCAATAAAACAAGGATTGTACATAGAACAATATCGGACCTCTGAAAAGTATAAGCATGCAGATGTACTCAGTACTTGGTCTGGGCCCCTTTTGCAGCAATTACTACCTCAATGCGGTGTGGCATGGAAGCTATCAGCCTGTGGCACTGCTGAGGTGTTATGGAAGACCAGGATGCTTCAATAGCGGCCTTCAGCTCTTGTGCATTGTTCGGTCTCATGTCTCTTATCTTTCTCTTATATAATCTCTATGGGGTTCAGGTCAGGCAAGTTTGCTGGCCAATCAAGCACAGTAATCCCATGGTCATTGAACCAGGTTTGGGTGGTTTTGGCAGTGTGGGCAGGTGCCAAGTCTTGCTGGAAAATGAAGTCAGCATCCCCATAAAGCTCGTCTGCAGAAGGAAGCATGAAGTGCTCCAAATCTCCTGGTAGATGGCTGCATTGACCCTGGACTTAATGAAGCACAGTGGACCAACACCAGCAGATGACATGTCTCCCCAAATCAACACAGACTGTGGAAACTTCACACTGGACTTCAAGCATCTTGCAGTGTGTGCCTCTCCATTCTTCCTCCAGACTCTGGGTCCTTGATTGCCAAATGAGATGCAAAAGTTACTATCATCAGAAAAGAGGACCTTGGACCACTAAACAACAGACCAGTTCTGTTTTTCTTTAGCCCAGGTAAGATGCTTCTGACATTGTTCAGGAGTGGCTTGACAAGAGGAATACGACATTTGAAGCCCATGTCCAGGATCCGTCTGTGTGTGGTGGCTCTTGATGCACTGACTCCAGCCTTAGTCTGCTCCTTGTGAAAGTCCCCAACACTTTTGAATGGCCTTTTCCTGACAATCCTCTCCAGGCTGCGGTCATCCCTGCTGCTCGTGCACCTTTTTTCTTCCACCCTTTTCCCTTCCACACAACTTTCTTTTAATGTGCTTTGATACAGCACTTTGGGAACATCCAACTTCTTTTGCAATTATCTTTTGAGGCTTTCCCTCCTTATGGAGGGTGTCAATGATGGTTTTCTGCACAACTGTCAACTCAGCAGTCTTTCCCATGATTGTGATTCCTACTGAACCAGACTGAGAGACCATTTAAAGGCTCAGGAACCCTTTGCAGGTGTTATGGCTTAATTAGCCGATTAGAGTGGGACACTTTGAGCCTAGACTATTGAACCTTTTCACAATATTCTAATTTTCTGAGATTTGAGGTTTTCATGAGCTGTAAGCCATAATCATCTCAATTAAGACAAATCACGGCTTGAACTATCTTGCTTTGCATGTAATGAGTCTATCTCATATATTATTTTCACCTTTTAAGTTGCATTACTGAAATAAATGAACTTTTGCACAATATTCTAATTTTTCGAGTTTCACCTGTATATTAGAACTTAGGTTGCTGAAAAATTAAAGGCCAGGCTAAAACAGTAAGCTACAGTAAAACAAACAGAACATATTATACAAAACGTAATTACTATATTACCTCAAAATCTAATGAAAGAGCCAAGCATTGGTGCTTTCTTTATTCAAATATCAACTATAGATATTAATCACAGTCCACATTTATGATAATTACAAGATTTACCAGTACCCTTGAACCACAAAATTTAACACGCAGTCTTTACGCTTAAATCAGTTGTATCTATGATTAATAGTTCCTGAGAATAGGAAATTGTGTTCCCTGTAAGATTGTATTTCTTTCTCTCTGATTATATAAGAAAGTGAATGTTTGATTTCATAGATCTTTCATAGACCTTTCATGGACCCCAGGAGGGAATTTGTAGTTAAACATTTTATCACAAATTTCTGAAACAACTCCAGTTTCCGAGCTTTTCAGCAATAAGTTTTGATCAATGCCTGAGTGCTGTTTTAATTAGACCTCAGCTTCACCTCTTTGTTCCATGTTAATAGGATACAGCTATTCTAATTAAGGATTAAAATGCTGATGTTTCTGCTGTTATAGGTATTTCATGTTTCTTCTCTATTACTAGAAATCTAACATTCCAACTAGTACGGTCCAAATTCTTGCAGTGAATTGGCTAATATTCAGCTTGAGCTGAAGCTGACATAGAAAGGATTTATCTCAATTTATCCCTGTTAACAATGCTTTGGTGAGTTTTAAAGGTGGAGAGTGAAGTTGAAACCCCAGCCATGTGGCACAAAGACACAGCAGCTCCAGGAAATCTCAACTGTCCCAACTTCAGTCGCCCTCACTAGTGGTGGGATTCAATTTTTTTTTACTACCGGTTCTGTGGGTGTGGCAGGGGTAAAATCTCCAGTCAGAGGTGGTATTTCCAATTCTCAGGACTACTCAAAATTTCCACTACCGGTTCTCCAGAACTGGTCAGAACCTGCTGAATACCACCTCTGGCCCTCACCACCTCTTACGCTGAAGCCCCTGCCATGCTGATGCCCCTAGCTGACCTTCTCTGTCTTCTTGTTTCTACTCTGCTAACTGCCCTGGCCCTGCGCGAGACAGATGCTGGCCCTGAGGGGTCATCTTCTGCAGATCTCGCCAAAGTAACTACACAATCTGGGAAAGAAAGCCTTGTGAAGCCAGAAGTTGCCTTGTAAAAGCCCACAGCAGCCATGCTTGGTCAACAGTGGGAAAAGGAGACATTGAAGGTCGGCTAGGATGGCAAGGGCTGTGGAATGGAGGGGGGCCAAAAGGGCACAGATGTGGGGAGAAAGGATGGTGGAGTTGAAG
The DNA here is from genome assembly GCF_049901715.1 of Pseudonaja textilis. Classification (NCBI taxonomy): domain Eukaryota; kingdom Metazoa; phylum Chordata; class Lepidosauria; order Squamata; family Elapidae; genus Pseudonaja; species Pseudonaja textilis. Next base: position 174,268,403 of record NC_141991.1, read on the forward strand.
CCCCACTTTGGTCATAAGTGCAGGCACGCCGGCAAACACCCAAATTTTGATCACGTGACTGCAGACGTGCTGCAATGGGCATATCTCAGGGACCAGTCTGAAGTGCAAGCTTGTCACATTATGCAAGTTTGCAAGGCATACAATTTCTCCTAGTTGGAGAAATGCAATATTTAAATCCCTATATGCAATGCAATCGAGGGAAAGGCAATATATTCAGGATTTATTTTAACTATAGTTTTTATTAAGTTGTAAGTCAATATAAAATACAAAATCCAATAAGAGGACAGTGAGGGGGAAGGGAAAAAGAGAAAGAAAAGTGAGGAAGGGTAGGGGAAGAAAAAGAAACATTGACTTCCGACTCTCTCTGTTACACAAGTAGAATAAGGCATTAACAACAGATCACAACTTTTTGTTTTATCATAATAGTATGAACCAGTCATTTTTATAAAGATCTATCAATCTAATCTGTAAAACCAAAAATCAAAATTTCATTCTTTTCCACATCAAGCACAAAGCTCAGAAGCGGTTTCCGTGTAGAAACAAAAGTACTTATATTCTTTCCTTTAAGCCAAGAAGTCAATTTTGCCACTTCAGCCAACTCCATCAACTTCTGCAACCCTTCTTCCCTAGTAGGAATCAAAGTCTCCTTCCATTTTTGCACATACAGTAGTGGTTTTTATTTTTTAAATGATAGCAAAATCAGAAAGATTAGAATCTCTGCTTGTAGGCTGAAAAGATACAGGCCAACCCCAGATTCCAATAATTGGCTATTTATTTGGTATTACTAGTTCTAGAATCAACAGAAGATTGAGAGGAGGGAAGAAAACCTTGTGGGACATAAGGAAACAACAGCTGTTATCTCCAGAAATGAAACCAACCAGAATAAAAGAGTCAGCTGAGTGGGCTGCCTCTGGGAACAAGAGGAGCAGGGACAGTCTTCTGCCAGAAAGAGAAATTGGAAATTGCTCTGACTTGAACAAACAAACTTGATTTCATATTCAAAGCTGCTGTTTATTTGGGAGCATTATAGAAAACGTGGGTGAAGCTGATAGCATTAAATCTACTGGAAGAGACTTTGGGCAGGCAAGAACTGGATTCCTGTTTATTATACGTGTTTAAAACAAAAAAAATGAGGTATTTATAGGTCAGCTAACCTTTTAGTTCTCCCGTGCCAAAAGTGCGTGCCTGCACCCATAATGCACTGCGCACACAACCCCTCGTCCCCCTGCGCATGCGCATGTGATTCCCCACACGCACACCACATGCCTCTGTGCAAGTGTGCCAGAGGTGGTATTCAGCAGGTTCTGACCAGTTCTGGAGAACTGGTAGCAGAAATTTTGAATAGTTCGGAGAACCGGCAAATATCACCTCTGACGGGAGATTTTACAGTATCCTTCCCCTGCCAGGCCCACCAAGCCACGCCCACAGAACCGGTAGTTAAAAAATTTGAATCCCACCACTGATGCATGCGCGAACCCCCACATCCTGCATGCCTCTGCATATGCACCTGTGTCTCACACGGGCGCACTGCCCCCGCACATGCACTGCAGATACCGAACCATCAGCTGGCTGTCGGGAGGCATGCGCACATGTGCAGTGTACCTGATCTTGGGCGATGGCTCGTGTGCTGCCAGAAATGACTCTGCGTGCTACTTCCGGCACACGTGTCACGGTTATAGGCGGTTTCACCATCTTCATATGAAAAAGCCACTGATTTACTGGTGTCTAAGAGGTTAGATAAAGCCCCCTAGAGCGGGTGGGTTTTTGTTTTTTTACAGTCTATTTAAATTGCTTACCCTTTTCCATCACAGTCATAACAGGAAGGCAAAGGAATGGATATCTTTAAGCGCCCATTTACAGTAAGCATTTTTAACCACTTGCAGGGCTTTAAAAGAAAAAAAAAGTAGACTCATTTGATGAATGGGCAAAGCAGCTAAACTATCAATTGAACCAACATTGTATGGTTGGGATCTGATGTTCATAATACTGCAAAAAGTGAGGATATAAAAACATATTGGAGGACAAAGAACGGAGTGTAACTTCTATTGTTTTAATGGTGTTTTTTTTTTCATTCATACAGTTTTGCAAGTTAAGTTTGCATTTCCCCCAGGAATAACGGATATGCTGCATAAACTTTAATAGGGATGGAGTGAAAATGTGAAATTCCAGCTTTGGGCTGTTGTAAAGAAGCAGAGTGGAAGAAATATAATCTGCTTATGCAGCAAAGGATTCTCACTATTTCTTTTTTTTTAAACAAAAGTCATGAAATCAGATGTATGCCCTCTTGCAGACATTTCTGTAGCTCCAATAGATTTTCACTCCCCCCCACCCACCCCCCGAAAAAAAAAGAACCAACCTTCTTCTGGATGTCATGCTATCTTATCCAATTTAGTCATTTCAGACAAATAGATAAAAATCAACTTTATATTGTGAATCCAATTTTCTACTACCCTGAAGAGTGACTTATATCAAAGCAGTTATGTACTAATAAATAAATAACTAAATATTTTAAATATTTTATGGGTTCCAATTCCAGGAAAACAAGATAAATCAAATCAATTTTTTATTACAGTCACAGACTAGCATGAAGACAAGAAATAAAGCAAACGTTTGATCCAATCTCTTTTTTTTATCTTTAATAAGGCTCAAGTAAGACTATTTATTTATTTTTAAATATTTATAGGTCATCTTAACCTGTTTGGGCTCTAGATAGCAATTACAATTAACACACATAATATAAACTAACAACATATAATTAAGAATATAGTACAAAGTATAAAAATAATCAAAATGCATAAGAAAACTACCATTTAAAACTATAACACCATGCAGGTTAACATGGTTAGCATTGCAGCCCTGGTGTTATTTTCCTCATCAGAACCAATTTCTCATGATGAATTCACCCTAGTTTCTCATATCAGTAGTAATATACTGTATGTATGTATGTATGCATGCATGTATGTATGTATGTATGTATGATGTATGTATGTATGTATGTATGTATGTATGTGTGTATGTATGGTATTCAGCTTTGTAGGCTTGTGTATTGTGTTTGTCTGTGAGTCAGACTTTCACAGCTGTTTCTGTTTTAAATTTGGTGCTAGCCTACTGCTGTGTTAGAATGGTTTTTTTTCTTCATCCTGATTGGTTGGGAGTCTTGGTCTGGGTTTATTGGTCTTGGAGTTGCTACAACTTTAAAAGCACAACTATAATGACGTGGGAAAATACCCGAACAAAGCTGAATACCATACATATAGATAGCCGTGAAAACTTAAGAATATGAATATGTATAATCTGTACGCCTACTACGCCTACTGACTATCAAATATTGGTTTCCTACACAAGTTGTCAAGAAGCTCACCTCAACGAAGATGAAACATGGGATGATAGAGTAACTTCGTTGTGTGTTGTCTCCCAAAGCCATTTCTCATCACACCCCTCAAGGTTAGTGTCCAAAGCTGTTCGAGGCTGATTAAAAAGAAAGGGAGGGGGGGAAAACACTAGTTAAATAAAGTGATCATTAAAACCTAATATATTAAAGGGAGAAAGTAAGAGAGAGAATGACAGAAAGAGTTTTTTTTTTAAAGTGATAATCTTACTTTGCGTTTTTGTTAAACCGTCCTAACATCAAACACGGAATCATTTCTTTCTCAAATGTAGTTTCTGTTTTTCCCTGAACAAAATTGTTGTGACCAATTTTTCCCGAGATCATAATTAAGTACACACTTAGTTAAAACAATTCTTCTTTTATTTCAATGCTGGGAATTATGTTCATTCCCAGCTGGTAATGAGTCCTAAACAGTCCCTTCGAGATAAGCACCCACCTTTGAATTGCTGCCAACAACTAGAGTGCCAAATGAATTATAAAAAACCAACCAAAGTACAGAGTCCACACAGACCTTCAAGGATTAATCTGAACAGAACAAACGACTTTGCTTCCTGCAAAGGTTTCATCATATTTGCCTATCCTTTATAGCTTATGGGAGGGGCAATCACCTCCAAGCCTGACTCCTGAGTCACTCCTTTTGTATCAGCTGCTCTCGCCTTCTAGCAGCTCTGTGCACACACTCACTGGGAACAGGCTCCCCTGGTCCTCTGCCTCGCTGCTGCCAGACTCCAAAGGCTCCAGAAGCAGCACCCCACTCCAAATGGCCCTGGCCCCATCTCTGCATCGGACACAGGACCCTTGTCCGAGTCCTCTCCAGACTGGTCCCCATTCTTCCCCACTGTCCAATTCCACTACCATCTGCACAGGCTGCCGGCAAACCACAACAAAAATGTAGCTGAGCACAGTAAGTAAAGCCAGCCTGTTTATCTCCTCCCAGATTCTACTGACCTGCACTGCTAGTTGGCCTTGCAAAGATCATGTTATCTTTGCCTTTTGAGGCAAACAGCATGATTTTCCTGACAAGGGGCTTGGATCTTTAAATAAGCCAGTGCAGATAGAACATTCATCATGAATTCATTAGCCAAGCTCCCATCTTGTCCAATTTGCTCAGAGTTCACCTCTGGCAAGCTCATGAACTACAAAGAATATGGCAGAGGCTACTGTTTAATACTCCAGGGGGTGAGGTAGGGGTGGGAGCAGCACAATTCCTACAAAGTTGGGAAATGTGAACCAAGAAGACAAAAACGTAAATGTTTTATTTCCTCGGGGAGGAGAAGCAGGAGCACATGGGGTTAACCCGTCAAAAGGAACGGAAAGAGAAATCCTAATAAGCTGAGGCAGGTGGAAGGTTAATGTCAAGCAAATTTCTTTTCCGCCTTAGGCCAGAATGAAGCATCAGGGGAAACGCATACTGGTGGCCGTGGCAAAAACCAACACTTGGTTCACATTTCCTCCATTTAAATATGCATCAGTGAAAGTTAAAAAAAAATAAAAGTCTGTAGCTCTGGTTTTTCCACCCCTTTTCCCCCAAAGCAGCAAACAATGAAGAGGACAAGAAAGGGAGAACATAAACAATAGTAATCATTCTTCCTGAATTTAAGAATCATCCACTACCAGACAGGGCCAAAGGGCGTATTGGTGACCCTTCACAGTCTTGTAAACTACAAAGATGCACAGGGCCAGTCATATTTCATAGTGTGCTGGCAACTGCTACAAAGGTCTGCTGTGCAACCCAGATTCCATGTAGCCTCATGAGAAAAAGCTAGAGAGCAGGTGGGCAGATTAAAATTTGTCAATATAGCTCCTGATAAACACCCACCCCCCACTCCAGTGCTGCAAAGTATTTGGCTGAAAAGACAATAAACCTGCTCTTTGAAGTGGGCAAATAAGCCTGCTGGTAGCCAGTGTAACAACTTGAAATCAATGTTATTCTGCAGAATCAATTCGGACCGTAAGCCCTCTGGTCACCACCTTCTGCACCTCAGTTGTAGCTTCTGAGTCATCTCCAAAGGCAGCCTTCCAAAGAATGTGTTACAATAGTTCAGCTACATGGTGATCAAGATTTTGTTTTTTATCCAGATAGGATTGTAACTGAAACATCTGTTGGAGATGAATTAAGACTCCTCCGGTCACTTCATCCATTCTTAAGCAAGAACTGTGAGTCTAGGAGAACCTCCAATGCATGGAGCATCTCTCTGGGGAGGGGTGGGAAATGCAATCCAATCAAGAGTAATGATAAGAACTGAAATCACTGAATTGTCCAGCTGTTTACTGACCACCAATCACTAAATGTTTGTCTTTTATTTCCCTGAATAGCTAACAGCATTCTTTAGAAAGTAAAACAATGGGTTTATAATAATAAAATCAGCAATGGGGGGGGAAGGACTGATAAATGAGAAAAACCCATCAATTCAGCCTTTCAAAAAAAAGGCCCTTAAGATAGTTCATAAAAATTACAATAAATGGGCTGTTTATTGTACCATCAGTAAGACAAGTCAATTAACATTAAGAATGATTAAAACAACAATATCATAATTAACAAAGTAGCTAGCAGCAGCAAACATATTTTGTTGGTTTCCACAGAACAAAAATTAACACCTAGACTAGGAAATGATCTCAAAACAAAGAGTTCAATTTCATAGGGAAGATACTATTACCAGAATAGTTTTGCCCCTTTATAGCTATTACATTTCAAGAATGCCAGCACAAATATCAAATTGTGATCTCTTTATTACTAAAGTGCTTTGGTTACCAATGGGACCTACCTCCAACATATTGTTTAAGGTATTTTCTAATAGAATCACTTACTCTTATATGAAGCAAGGAAGCTGCTCTTGGCTTCTGTTCATACCTACAGTGTAAAGGTGTGTGTGTGTGTGTATTATTATATACATATTATGGTATTCATACTCACTGTTAATATCAATTAACAATATCCACAGGTTTCTTTCAAACAAAAACAAAATGAAAATTGGATTAGCCAAAGAATTAGTTTAACATCAAAAGCAATTTGTAATCCTGAATTGACAGCACTGTGTATCAATAAATGATTAATTTATAAGAGAAAGTTATAAACACCATAAATTACAGCCTGCGTGTGAAAATAAAAATACATAAGAATGTATGTATATATGTATTAAAGTATTTATAGTCTGCTAAATTCAAACAATTTCTCCACCAGTTCTTTCTGTTACAATTTTTCCAAAGAATCAGTTCAGAGCAGTGACAATTCTGGTTGCTACAAATTACAGAATCATGTTTGAGAAACACCATCAGTTTTCCTGAAAGGATAAAACCCCACATTCAGATGATACAGAAAGCCATGTGTGCAATTTTTGACACCCCAAGATCAGTGCATGTAACATCTTTGCTACGCGAGCTACGCTGCATGCTGGTTTGCTTCCAGGTCCAATTCAAGGTACTGGTTATGACCTTTAAAGCAATACATGGCATGGGGCCCGGTTATCTGCAGAACTATCACTACATCAGCTCACCCGGTTAGACACAGAAGGTATGTTACGAGCCCTATCAAGTAAGAATTTTGACTGGCAAAATCCAGTAAGAAAGCCTTTTCTGCCATTTGTGGAAATCCTACTGTAAAAGTCAGTATTTAAAATTTAATTCCACGTTTAATCCATTTGTAACTTTCTTAGATCAAAACCTTATTTAGCTTTATTACAGATTCTTCTAAGCTAAGTTGTTTATTTCAAATTCTTTTAAGCTATTAAAGTTTTTGTTAATTTTACATTTATTTTTGAAGCTCACCTGGCCACTTTTCAGTCTTGTGGTTCCAAAGGTTTCTAATAACATTAAAATGGTTAATAGGCAATTTTTTAAAAGAGACTAGAAAAGAGATTTGTGAATCTGGTATTCTTTAAAAGGCTCTACCAGGGTTGGGAACAAGATGGTGAATCCCATTGTCTCCCAGCGCTCAAGCCTGAAGAAGATTACTGACTCACATTCTCCTCACAAGGAGCAGCTGTCCAGAGCACATGTGGGCAAACTCTTATCTGATCCTTATCAAGAGAAGTTCCAAAGAATCAGTCTACTTTCCAATTTCTTTGTTGCAGTTGTCAACTCCACTTTTGCAAAGACATCTTCAGTTTATCATGCTGCTCACAATGGTTTACTACAGAACGTATTTCAGTTGGATCATGTGAATGACTCCTGTAGATACAATATATGGCATTATAAACTGCTTAGAAATAAAAGTTTCTTAGATACAAATATACAGATCCTGGAAATGATATGGAATAACTCAAAGAATGTGGAAGCTGTTTTCTGTGTCTGTTCCATCAGATATGTTTTTACTAGTAGTTAACAAGCTAAATACCATGTCTGAGCTGTGACACATGTACATGTACTCTATAAGAAACATGTTTGAATCCAGAGTTTAAACAATTACAAAGATTTGGTCCGGCATGGTAGAAAGCCACCATTTTCTCACATGAAAATAAATGTCTGTTTCATGCTTACGCAAGCCTTTCTCAAGGCAAAAGATTTCACTACCATACTATTTTCAAGAAACCAGGCCTTTCCAGGCTACCTTACATTTTTAATAGGTGGTTAATTTAAATTACTCAGAACAAGTGAAAATCAAGCTCCTTCTAAACCAGGGGTGCCAAACTCACAAGCCGCGGGGCAGATGTGTTATGCGCTGGACACTCTCACCCCCAGTTTAGTAAAGGGGAAAAAAGTTGTGATACATCACGTGACTACAATGTGACACTGCGAGTTTGACACCCCTGTTCTAAACCATCCTGTAAACATAAAGCCATCTTCTAGGCTGGCAATTTAACTAGTAAAAATTAACTAGTAAAGTAAAATTTCCCCTTGTCATTGGGTATGAAAAAGAGAATGAGCAAAGAGTGTAAATGAATTTTAACCCTACCCATAACATATAGTAATTATACCATTCTCTGAGCAAGTATTTTGATGATTTGAGGAGTATTTAAAAAAAATCCAAACTAAGCAATCAAATCTCTTATGCATATATAAAGAGTTTGGGGTTTGGACAGGGAATGATATAGAAGGAAGTTCTTCTGACACCCATATTAGCCAAGCAAGCTCACTAAAAACTGAGCTTCTCCATGTGCCTTGTTGCAGCAGAATTCATTCTCAGTTTTATATAATTTGATAATCTCTTGTTCCAAATCAGGGGTCTCCAACCTTGGCCATTTTAACACTTCTGAACTTCAACTCCCAGAATTCCTCAGCCAGCAAGCTGAAGTCCACAAGTCTTAAAGTGACCAAGGTTGGAGACCCCTGGTCCAAATAACCTTTTCTTATGTTATTTGCTCGACTAGTTTTCCCAGATGAAAAATAAATAAAATAAAATGATTAAGAAAACTGTAATTCATTTTTCCATGGAATCAGGGCTCTAGAGCCTGCATTTGCAGTTACTTCATTTTCATTTTCATACATATGAAAGTTGCTTTTTTCACCCAAACACAGCTTGCCTTCTGTTAGTTTTGGAAAAGGTTGAGAGGAGAGAGTAAAACTCAAAGTGTAGAACAACAAAAAGACATATTTGGATAAGATGTTTTCCCTTGCATCAGACTCAGTACATTTTAGACTGATTTTGTGATTCCTATTACTTTAGAACGAACCATGTTATCTCCTCTGCTTTGCCCTTTGCTATTCTTGCCTCTCTGATAAACCAAAAGACAGTGAAAGCAAGCAGGTTCACAATCTTTCTCCATTTGCTTTCAGTTAGGGAAGCGAAGGGCCTTTATCTCCTTCCCCTTGCTGTGAAACGGGCCTCACAGATGCATAATTCCCAGAGCAAACTCTTAGCAACAGCAGTCTGGCTTTACAGTAAAATTGGTAAGACTGAACCATAGAACTCAGAAACCTCTCAGGACACACAGGAAAAACAAAATCCTATCGCCAAAGAGACATTTGCGGATTCATTACCCAAACTAAATATTTGGCAATGTTTTCTCTGGAACAAAAGGAGTTGCCTTGGGGAAAAAAAGATGATTCTCTAAGATGCCAAAAGTAATCTTTCTTCTAACAGATCAGTGACAGGGAGCAGCATCTGAATTGTTTTTTGTTTTTTGTGTCTAGTAATTCAAAGGAAAGACCTACAGAATGGAAAGGAACATAGACAATCTGACCTCTGCAACCACTGCTCAAGAGGTGCCAACAGATGATAAGTGATAGGTTAATCATTTTCCACTAAATTGATTGTAATATCAACAAGTATTTTCACTTGTATGGGCAGGTATTTTATATTTCTACAATAGAAAAAGATTTAAAAAAAATCACTTGTAGAACTTCAGAATATACTTTTAAAGAGCTGATTCTCTTCTTCTGGGAAGCTCTGGATTTGGGGGGGGGGGGGCCCCCCCCCCGCCGCCCCCCGGGGGCGGGCCCCCCCCCCCCCCGCCCCCCCCCCCGCGGGCGGCGGGGCGCGCCCCCCCCCCCCCCGCCCCGCGGCCCCCCCCGCCCCCCCGCCCCCCGCGCCGGGGGCCCCGGGGGGGGGGGGGGCGGGCGGGGGCGGGGGGGCGCGCCCCGCCCCCCCGCGCCCGCCCGCGCGCTGCGGTGGGGCCCCCCCCCCTGGGGGCCCCCCCGCCCCCCCCCGCCCCCCCCGCCCCCCCCCCCCCCTCCCCCCTCCTTCTCCCCTTGCCCCCCCGCCGGCGGGGCCTGCTTTCGGGGGGGGGTGGGGGGGGGGGGGGGGGGGGGGGGGGGGGGGGGGGCTGGGCTCTCCTTTGGTTGGGGGGGGGGGGGCGCCTCCTCCCTCCTCCCCTCCTCCCCTCCCCCCCCCCCTCCCCCCCGTGCCCGCGCGCCCCCGCGCCCTCGCCCCGGCCCCGGGGCCCCCCGCCCCCGCCCGCGCCCCCCCCCGCGCGCCCCCCCTCTTCTTCCTCTTTTTTGTGTCGGCTGCGGGTCTGGGGGTGCGCCCCCCTCTTCTTTTTTTTTTTTTTTTCCTTCCCCTTTTCTTTTTTTTTTTCTTTTTTCCTTCTTTTTCTTCTTGAAAAACTTTTTTTGGGGGTTTTTTTTTTTTTTTTTTTTGGGGCCGCAGGCTCATATCTCCAAACAGTCTAGTGATGCTGCTATATCATTTTGGGAACTGAAGTCCAGTAATTTTAAACACCACCAAGTTGGGGAAAGTCACATTAGAGTTCCTGCACCTCCATACTCTGAAGTCATCTTTGAAGGAATTCCTCAGGATGCCTCTCCACGCTGAGATACTGTCAATAGCTGGCCAGAATTTAGCCTTCTGAGTTTTCTCCAAAGTACTGTTTCTAGTAGGGCAGTGATGGCTAATCTTTTCGGCACTGAGTGCCTAAAGCGTGTATGCACGCACCCCCCAAATGCAATGTGTGCACATCTCCTGCCTCCACACATGTGCCTGTGTCCCTGTGTACGCATGCACGTCCCCGTGCATGCGCCCAACCCCATGTATGCACATGCACCCCGCACATGTACCCCAACCTACACATGCACCCTGCCCCCACGCATGCGCAGCAGACCTGAAGACCAGCTGGCTGGTGGGAGGTGTGCATGCACATGCGCAGCAGAGCTGAGTTGGGGCACCAGCTCATGTGCCCACAGAGAGGGCTCTGTATACTACCTCTGGCATGCATGCCATAGGTTTGCCATCATGGCAGTAGGGTATGCCTGAAGACAACTTTGAGTCAGGCAAATGCATTTTTGTTCTCATAGGCACTTATAGTGATTAAGAGGATTTTAACACATCCTCCCAACATGCTATCTAGCATTTTATAGATCAGTACAGTTACATTGGTACTCTGAATTTTGCAATGCAGTTCGTCAGGTGGTACAGTATATAAGTAATGGAAACCTTAATGGGAAAACACTCATAAAATTAAATACCTAGATATGGATCATCGTAGGGAAATCTGCTTCCAAAAACAAGACCTATGTTGAAAGAAATGCCTGATATGTATGCTCATTTTATAGTTTCTGGGTTGTTGTTTTTTAAATTTACATAAAAACCTGCATCTATTGTTAGACCGAGCAACCTGTAGTCCTTGACCCACTTTCCAAAGCTTTTTGCAAATGGCTTTTGCTCATATCTGTGATTGTTGTTGTTGTTTTTTTCTCTTGGGAAAATGGGGACATAACGAAAGTGTCAGAAAAAGAATAAAAGGTAGGTCAGGAAAAGAAAAAAGGAGGGGGGAAATGTTGCTCTCCCTTGGTAGATTCTGCCTTTTTAATATTGTTATTGAGCCTGGAAGAGAATATTTCCTGCGAAATATAGGCTTTAACTTAGAAAAATCCTGTGCCCCCCCCCCTTCCTTGTTCCCCTCCCCTTTAGGGTTTTCCTACATATATGAAAGAGAGCTTCTCCAAAATTGTGACATTCCCTCCCACACGCCTACCCAACACTCAGTGAAATACTGCTTTTAAGTGAAGCAATCTACAATGGTAATGTCACCCAGAGTAGGTGGATTCTACATGTTAGGAGATGGGGGAAGCAGGGAGTTCTCATTGAGGTGACATTTTGGCAGTAACCTTATGCACAGAATATAACTGTACCGTAAGGGATTGGGAACAATCAGGATGATCTGTGAATACAATCCTGGTTGTTCTCTTAGAAGCCCATTGCTAGGCAACATTATGCACACTGAAGCTAAATTATGCATTAAAAAAAAAAACAAGCATGCTTTAAGGGACAATTCTTCAAAGCCATCGAATTAGGATAAAAAAAAGCTGCATTGAGATATGAAAAATAAGAGTGAACAAAGCAAAAAATAAAAGGCAAACTAACAAATTAAACCATGCAATCAAATAGTAGTCCATCTGCAGTTTGGAGCCAATATGTAGGATGAATTAAAAAAAATAAATTCAGATTAAAAAATAGGGGGCAGCTGTGAATTAAGTGAAGCATTGTTCAGACACAACATCCTCACCTGAGTTCTGACACAGGTTTAGCAGATATTCCATTACCTGAAACAATATTTGCCTCCACTAAGTGTTGTCAAAATAAAGTTGGAAGGGACCTTGGAGGTCTTCTTAGTCCCTGCTCAAGCAGGAAACCCTATATCATTTCAGACAAATGGTAGCTCAATCTCTTCTCAAAAACCTCCAGCATTGGAGCATCCGCAACTTCTGGAGGCAAGTTGTTCCATTGGTTAATTGTTCTAATTGTCAGGAAATTTCTCCCTAGTCCTAGGTTGGTTCTCTCCTTGATTAGTTTCCATCCATTGTTTCTTGTCCTGCCTTCAGGTGCTTTGGAGAATAGCTTGGCCTCCTCTTCTTTGGGACATTCCCTTAGATATTGGAAGGGTGTCAACTGGTATATTTTTTTAAAAAAATACAGGTAATCTTTGACTTAAAACCATTCATTTAATGACTATCTGAAGTTCCAATGGCGTTTTATGATCTTCTAACAAGCAAAAGCAATGGGGAATCCAGATTCACTTAATAATTATATTACTAACTTAATAACTGCAGGTCGTAAAATGGACAAAACTTACTTAACAATTTTGTTCTTAGGAATGAAAATTTTGGGCTCAATTGTGGTCACAAGTTGAGGACTACCTGTTAACGGTTAAAAAGACGACTTCAACTTGTTAAATGTTCTCGTCCATCCAGAAGAAACTAAACCACCAAGATTCTGCTCTAACCTCATAGCTCAGCATAGTAGGTGTAAGTACTAGCAAGTTTTTCTAGATCTGTGTGAACCAGCCACAATCCTATCTAAATTGGTGGTCTGAACAGACATGATTTGAAGCAAACATATTTGAGACATGATTTGAGGCAAAAATAATGGATTTTTTTTTAAAGAAAAATTATATCCTTAAAGAATAATGGGGAAATAACAAAATGCTTGATTTTTTGGGGTGGGGTGGGATGGAAATAGGGACTCTTTTGGAGACATTAAACACACCATGTTTTAGCTGGATACCTTTCAAAGACTTTACCACTGGTTTTTTTTTTAATGTTCTCTGCATGTATCACTTTTTAGTTTCTATTATTATGGTCAACGATAAAAATTTCCTATGTTTTTTATGGTAGAGAAATCAGGACTGAAAGAAGAATAACAGCCTCTGGATGGTCTAATAAATTCCCTACAGAGAAGTTGGCAGAACTAATGTGGAAAGTGCCCCTTTCCAGCCTAAGAGTACAAATGTTCAGAATTGCTTTAAAAAGTGAGCTCTTAACTTTTTCATTTATTTGGCAAGCCTCTAACAGTGACCATTTATTTGTCTTTGCCTTGTTCCTCTGGGCACTAGATTTCAGGAGGTGACATAAAACTTAGTCCCTCCTTTCTCAAAACTGATAAAAGGCAGTTATGTAGGTTCTATCAGCATTGTAGACGTTCCTTAGACAGCAGAACAAACAGAAACACACTGGGACGGTGATAAACAATGCCACAGAGAGACAGGTAGACCCCAGGTGTTCTTAATTAATTAAAATATAATATAATTATAATATAATATAATAAATATAATATAATATAATATAATATAATATAATATAATATAATATAATAAATATAATATAATATAATATAATATAATATAATATAATATAATATAATATAATATATATAGGAGATAGAGGGAGAGAGAGAGAGAATATATTCTTTTAATATCATCTTTTAATTTTAAAAGTGATTTATTTTTATTTATTTATTTAATCACTTTTAAAATTATTTTTCAATTTTAAGAAATGCTAATTATTTAATCATTCTTCAGAACAGTAAATGTATCAAGCAACCCATCAGTGTTTAGCCTGGCATCCATTCACTCCTTGTGGAGATGCAGAATTGTGCAGAATGTAAAATAGGCTTTGATCAAGATTGCATGCTAGACTAGTAGCTTGAAAACTGAAGGGAATTTCCCAAGGGCGTTGGCAAGACCAGCTGAAGAAACATAAGGTTCTATTCACCAAAGAGCAAGCAATTCTGGCCGGTTACATGAAAAAAAAAATGACCTTCTCATCACTCCTTATCACCCATCCCCTCCCACTTGTGACTGTATGACTGTAACTTTGTCACTTGTATCCTTATGATCTATACTGACTGTTTCCTAGTATGACTAGATTGCTTATTGTACCCTATGACCATCATTAAGTGTTGTACGTTATGATTCTTGACTCTTGACGAACGTATCTTTTCTTTTATGTATACTGAGAGCATTTGCACCAAGACAAATTCCTTGTGTGTCCAATCACACTTGGCCAATAAAAAGAATTCTATTCTATTCTATTCTATTCTATTTGAACTGAGAAAGGGGATGAAGTCCAAAGCCTCATTAGCCTTGCTACCACTCTATTTGCACAGTTGCAAATGGGGAGGGGGACCAGGCTGCTTATCAATAAAGCAATTAACAAACAGCAGTGATCTCCTATGGAAACACTTGCTCATTCATTTATCTGATTCCTAGCCACACTATGTACTTTGGAGAAGCCTATCATTAGGAATGTGTGCCTGCTTATCCAGTCAATATTGACTTGAGTTTTAAACCTGTCTTGGGCCAAAGAAACAAGACCTGGTTGACAAAAATTATTTATATGCACAGGTAAAAAACACTGAACATGACTCCTTGGGAAAGATACATACTAAGGCAAATATTTAAACTATTATAACACCACTTTCATATTTTAACCACTTGCATTTTGGGTTGCCAGACTACATGTACCTTTAAAAAAAAAAAAATGGCACGCATAGCTTGACCTAGAAAGAGATCCAATTATCAATCTCAGTATCATGTAAACACAAGGTAACCTAAACTCCCAACGTTGTGATTTTCTGCCAATATGAAGCCGCAGATAAGGTTGTCCGCCCTGTAGGCCACTCACTGTGGAGGGCAGAGGGGATGACCTTGTGGGTCAGTGGGAAGAGGGGCAGCAAGGCTGTAGTGTGGCTTTGGGCCTCATCTTCTTTCCTGTGGCCACCAGAGGGAAGGGCAAGGCAACAATCAACTACAAGGGACCCGAGCTCATGCCAATAGAATAACATGAGTCACTCTCTCAGTCAATCTCCTCCTTAGTTCACATGAAGATTAAGTGGGGGCTGGGGGTGGAAACACTTTGAGACTAGCAAGATTCTATTTTTAAAGTGTTACTATAACAATAGTAGTGACTTACATCACATTAGCTTCCTAGTCTTATTCACTTTGAAAGGTTGACATCCCTCCAATATGTGGCCTATGATATGCCTCAACTCACATGCGATGTGGTAACCATCAGGAGTGGGATTCAACCAGTGTTACTACCGGTTTGCATGCGCATGCGTGCTTCATGCGCATGTAAAAAAAGAATCAGCTGAGCCGCCCAGATAGCTGAAAATTGCTGTGTGCAGGTGCGCAGCGTTTAAAAAGCCTCTTTTTTTCCTGATTTTTCAACCTCAGCTGTGCTGCACAAAGGACAGGTAAGAGCCCAGGCGGGCGGGTGGGCCAAACAGCAGCAAACACAGAATCAGTTCTATGTCTGCTGCTCTTCAGAGCTATCGGCTCTATAGAACCAGGCAGAACCGGTAGCATCCCACCCCTGGTACCCATCCATCACTTCTGTGTACAGAAATATCTGCGGATGGCTTGTCCTCTTCTCCCAGCATTTCCTCCCCAAGGCACCTGAGAGAAAGGCTGCAAGGTGCTACAGGTAGTCTTCAACATACAACGGTTCATTTAGTGACCGTTCAAACTTACAATGGCATTGAAAAAAGTGACTAATGACCGTTTTTCATACTTACGACAATTGCAGCATCCCCATGGTCATGTGATTAAAAAAAAAATCAGCTGCAGTAGCCTGGGGTCATGTGATTACCGTCTGCAACCTTCTGACAAGCAAAGTCAAAGGGGAAGCCAGATTCGTTTAACAACCATGCTACTAATTTAACAGCGACAGGGCTTCACTTAACAATTGTGGCAAGAAAGGTCGTAACGTGGGGCAAAATTCACTTCACTACTGCCTCACTTAGCGACATGAATTTTGAGGTCTATTGTGGTCATATGTCAAGGACTACCTGTAATGACTCTGGGCAGCTCACAATTAAAACAATAAAAATGGGCAGAGTTAAAAAAAAAAGATAAAAATAGCAGTGGAGAAAAGTCAAAACTACTCAAACAAGCCAGGGTCCTACACTTGATGGCAAAGCCAAGGTTTTAGTACTTCACGAAGGCCAGCAGGGCTGAAGGAAGCTGAACATACCCCCTCATTTTGCACCAGCTGAAGCTTCACACACTGCCTTCTGGAAGAGATTCTACGAAATACTGACTTGGAGTCATTCTGTCTCAGCCCAATCCACTTCACAGGATTGCTGTTGTATGTAAAACAGGAGGAGGAATAGGTATTAGGTACGCTCTCTGCCTTGAGTTATTTATAAAATAAAGGTGGTGTTTAAAAAAAATCTAAAATCTATACCACAGGACTAGTGGCACCTGAGGCTAGTGGGACAGAAGAGGTTGCCTTTCTGCTGCTTTTGGATCTCTCCTTGATTGCAGGTGGGACACCAAGTGCCTCAGTGTACACTGTCAGCTAACGCACGAAGAGAGAAGAACAAACCACAGATTACTGAGGTAGTGTCCAAAGCTCATCTCTATGTCAGCTCCCTTGATTCTGTCTGCTCCCTGATCATGCCATTTATTCATATATAATTGACCTAGTAAAATAGTTTGCTGAACTAATGAAATTAAAGTAACTCTCTCAGGGGTGTGTAATTGTAGCTACTACCTTGCAGAGACTATCATGATATTAAATGCAGGTGGCATTTTAGCATGATTTCAAATTTCAAACACACTTTGAGATCCATTTATTCAAAACAAGCAGTAGATAACAGAGGCAATTTTAAAATCGGGGAAGTGGGAGCAACGGGAGTTAGAAAGGGCACAAGACAAGAAACAATGGATGGAAACTAACCAAGGAGAGAGAAGCAACCTACAACTAAGGAGAAAATTCCTAGCAGCTAGAGCAGGGCTGTCAAACTCAAGGCCGCGGGGCAGAGGCATAATGCACTGGCCACACCCACCCCCGATTTAATG